>NC_092238.1:9978808-10103808 GCF_036320965.1 Panulirus ornatus | reverse complement strand
AGGTAACTTGTGTATGATACACTATGAATATCCTTGGGGTGAGAATATCCCTGGGACTAAGGAACAGCCTGCTGGTAATTAGTTAGTTAGGATAATTAGGTGAGCGAGCACGTTACCCTGACCCCGCTTCTTGCTCGGTCATTTTGGGTAAATTAAGTCATTACCGTGCTCGAGAAGCGAGGAGGCTGGGGGGAGATAATGAGACGAAAGAGAAGTAACAGTTTCCATCTCAGTCGACTGATTCATTACATCATCTCCAGCCCTGTACTGTGGTGGGGAGCTGGGCGGTTGTCATAAGGTGACTGGTGGTGTGTTTTAAGAAGCCTTTTGTGTGAGACGTCCCCCATAGGCGGATGGACACATTTTGAGTCAATAGGCTTCTTCATGTCGATAACCGAACCGTTACCTTCGGCTTTGATACGTCCTTCATCGTGGCACAGGTGGCCTGAAGTGTTTTGTTGTTGTGGCTTGATTGATTGATTGATTGAAGCCATTTGCTCAGCCGTCACGTAGTTCGTGTATCGTGCATACCGTTTTTTTTTTATTGTTATCATTACAGCTCATTTGTCTTGGTGCTAATGTGTGGCGGAGTTCATCTTCTTTGTTTTTTTCCCATACGAGGTGAAGTGTGGTGGAGTGGTAGAAGACGATCCCGTGTCATCATCCACTGGGCTTGTGGCACTGCTGGTGGAGTGGTAGAAGACGTTCCCCTTGTCGTCACCCTCAGGGCTTGTGGCGTTCTTGGTGGAGTGGTAGAAGACTGTCCCGTGTCGTCATCTACTGGGCTTGTGGCGCTGCTGGTGGAGTGGTAGAAGACATTCCCCTTGTCGTCATCCACTGGGCTTGTGGCGTTCCTGGCGGAGTGGTAATAGACGATCCCGTGTCGTCATCCGCTGGGCTTGTGGCACTGCTGGTGGAGTGGTAGAAGACGATCCCGTGTCGTCATCCACTGGGCTTGTGGCGCTGCTGGTGGAGTGGTAGAAGACGATCCCGTGTCGTCATCCACTGGGCTTGTGGCGCTGCAGGTTCACGTTATGGAGGCTTGGCAGGGGCGCATAGAGCGGGGGACGAAGGCGGCTGTTAAGGGAGCTTCCCAGAAGTAAGCGTCTGGGAAAGGGGGCGCCCGTAATTCGAGGTCTGTGAAAGGGGATGTATGTGTAAAAAAGAAAAAACGGGTAGGTTTCTAAAGGCAGCATATATGGAGGTAGGGTGAGCTCATGGGAGATGGGAGGGAGGAGTAGAATAGCGGGCGATAGATGTGCTTTGGAAGGAAGCGAGACGCGGGGCGCTTATGAGAGAAGGGCCCCATCAGGCAAGCGGTCCTGGAGGGGAACTGTGGGATTTGTTTGCTCTGGGGGGTGTTTGGAGGGAGGAGGGGAAGGTGAGGCAAATTGGCAGAGGTGAGGGAGGGGGATTCTGAAAAGGGGAGGCTGGCAGCGAGGAGGCGGCGGCGGCGGCAGCAGCGGCTCTGGATGGAACCCTCAATTGCCCCGACCGGAGGGTAGTAGGGAAGGGCCGTACGGGACGAAGAGAGGCCGTGGTGCTGACGGCATAATGAGGCGGAATAATTCCCGGCATTAAAGCTGGGGTTGTCAGAGGAGGCCAAGAGAGGAGGGTGAGTGAGGCAGATGAGGTAACAGGCTGGATGGAGGACCCTCTCGGCTGGGGCGGCCCTCACCAGCACAATTGTTACT
Organism: Panulirus ornatus; assembly: GCF_036320965.1. Classification (NCBI taxonomy): domain Eukaryota; kingdom Metazoa; phylum Arthropoda; class Malacostraca; order Decapoda; family Palinuridae; genus Panulirus; species Panulirus ornatus. Next base: position 10,102,114 of record NC_092238.1, on the reverse strand, counting down.
CTTGGAAAAACTTTATATACCAAGTTCCCTGGGATTACGTAAAGCGGTTTACGCTGTACGAGACAGACGGTTGACGATGGCTTCCTTATAAAGGTCGTCTTAAAAAGGAGCAGTAGCTTTACTGTTATGGGTTGTATATAGATTTGTTTTTTCTGTTGTACGTCATTTCTGTGTGTGATCATCAGAGAGGGAATTTATTTCCTCACAAGCAAGGAACTCTTTCCCGCCCCGTGTTGCGAACGCTTATGGTTGAATCCACAGTCGTCCGATTTATTGTATTCATAACACAGCTTGGTGCAGCAGAGGAAATGTTAAGAGCTGTAGTTTTTCAGTGTTTCATAATCTCAGTCATCGTTTTTTTTTTCTGCTTTTCTTTTTTCTTCGTTGCTTAGATGTTGTATGTGTGTCTTTTTCGCCTTATGAATAATCTTTTATACAAAGAGAAATTCACATTAAGATTTAGGAATATTTAGAAGTGACGTAAACTATTAAGCACAGAGACAGAAGTCTTGACTGAAATTTTATGTAACGACTAATGCTCAGAAGCCGAGTGCTTTTTGTGGATCGTTAGGGGAGACTGTAATATCTCTTGAGGGCAGTTACGGCGTCAAGAGTACGCCAGATTAAGACGGAGACTAAGAGGGAAACGAATAAATATTTTGCTTTGTAGCGTGTCGGGTTGTGGTACAGGGCGAGCCAGAGGTAAGGAGAGGGGGAGGTGAAGAAAGTTAAGGGAGAGGACTGAGGAGTGGATATGATCGTGGGAAGTTGCAGGAGAGGGGAAGGGAGAGGGGAAGGCCAAATGACAGTGGTTAGTTGGCAGGAGAGGGACAGGACGGACGAAATGGCAGAGGTAGGGGGAAAGCGATGGTTAAAGTGGTCAGAGAATGGATTGTGCAGGGGAGAGAGAGAGAGAGAGAGAGAGAGAGAGAGAGAGAGAGAGAGAGAGAGAGAGAGAGAGAGAGAGAGAGAGAACTGTGTGACAAGTGATATGCTGGGAGCTGGTGATGGCTGCGACCGTGCGCGAGAGGGACGAGAGAGGTTTTCGTGGTACCGGACGCCTGAGGTGATAGCGGGAAGCAGGTATGTGGTAGTAGAGGTTGTGGTTGACTGTCCATTTGTATGTCCCACTACCTCAGACGTATGTCCGGGACGTTATCTCGTCACCTCTGCGTCTCTCTGTATCTGTCTGTGGACACACACCTGCTCGCACAGTACCTCAAGAACAAAACATGACAGGAACTGCTCCTGTTATTGTTTCAATCCCGGTAACTTCCCTGTAATACCAGGGGACACGTGTGTGTTTCATTTGAACATCCTTCTGTTTATAAAGTTAGGTGGATGAAAGAGCCAAATACCGTGGCTTTTAAGAGTACGTTTTACGCTAGACATAGACACTGTGGTTGTTAAGAGCGTGGTGTGCTATTAATATCAGACACCGTGGTTGTTAAGAGCAAGGTGTTTACTAGAGTCACGTACCGTGGTTATTAAGAGTTAGGGATAATGAAGCCGGATGTTGTGGCTTGTTAAAAGTTGTGTGTATGCAGGAGGCAGATACCGTAGTTATTATACCAGAGCCAGATACCGTGGTTATTAAGAAGAGCTTGGTGTATACTGGAGTTGGATGCGATGGTTAGTGAGAGCTATGTGTATGCAAGAGCCAGATATCAGAGCTAAGAGCTGGTTCATACAGGTTTCCGATGCCATGGTTATTGATAGCAGAGTGTACTCAGGAGCCAGTTACTACGGTTATTATTATTAAGAGTTTGGTGTATAATGGAGCCAGGCACCATAGTTATTAAGAGCCAGTTGTTCATTGGAGTCTTGTGCCATCGAGCCTTGCACGCCAGACGCATGGATAGTACATGTGATCGTCATTCCTCATGGCATCCTGATGTGACACAAAGTATACCAAACCAGCTAGACCGTGGTGGTTATTGGTCTTACGAGCCGTGGCCTCCAACCGCTTGGACGACCAACGACCCAACCCAGCAGCAGTCTGGGCCCAGCCCTCTGGCTGTGGATGTAGAAGACATCCGAAGACTCGACCAGGCAGCAGCTCACACTCGCCCGAGTCCTGGGTGTAGAGTAGATGACCTCCGGAGAGAGCTACAGGTGTAATCCCACACCACTTCAGTCAGAACATCCTTGTGGCGCCTTCCCGCGATCCTCTCGCTCCCTCAACCCTACTTATATACCATGACCAGCTTGTCTTCCCGCCATATCTCGTCTCTTCGACCCAGCGTTTTCCCCGTCTTTCTCCATTCTACAGATTTTTTTTGTTAGATCTTTAGCTTTTCATCTTATCTGCTTCACGTTATCAGTTTCTGTCCTTATTTGTTCTCCCGTTTCATATCTTCTGACGTAGGTTATTCACCTCACCTGATCTGATTTTTACTTCTTTTTCTTACCATTCTAGACGTAAGCACACAAGTCTTTCACATCCGCAAATAAGGCTCAGAAGGGACACTCTCTCCATCACTGTGTTTCCTTAAGATCTATTGGCTTAAGGTTTTTTTTTTCTCTTCTTTTCGAGTCCGCCAGTGTCCACCAGCTTACCCTCCGGCTGCTCTCTCTTGCCTGACCTCCAACAACTTTTTTTTTCTCCCTCTCTCGCGCTCGTCAGCATAACCATGCACGTGGACCTCAATATATATTACCTTTTATATATTATATATTACCTGTTATATATCATTTTATATATTTTATATTTCTATATTTTATATTTATATATTCTATATTTTCATATATTCTATATTTTTATTTTATATATTATTTATTATTTTATATATTACCAATTACATATTACCTTTTAATTCTTCTCCATTTGCGTTGAGATCATACATATAGATATTCAGTCTCTATAAATACGCATAGAAGAATATTGTTGTATTTACTTCCCCACCGAATATTACTCTCCTGCGTATATCATTTAGGAGTCTAAAGACCCCCTGTTCCCGGCTCGTTTTTCTGATTGTACCAGCTGAACGCTTTCGTTCACACGGGAGCGGTTCTGTTCTCTGACGCTCCAGCTCTGTACCCGGCAACCTCTTCATCTCAGCATGATCTCAGACAATGCCGCCTCCCTTGAGAGAGATTACTCAAGCATGGTAACATTACGCAAGCCTTGACGACGCCCTCCCACCTTTCATTCGAAGCCATTCGTTCATGACGCCGCCTTGCTCCCACACGGGCCCAGGGGTCCCATTATGTAAAGTCTCAGCGTAATCCAGCATTTCTTGCGTGCACGCCAGGGAAAGTGAAAGTTTTCTTTTTTCTTTTCTTTTCTTTTCACACGTTCTATCCCAAGCCCTACGACTGCCGTGTGGCTTTAAGCTGCGTACGTCACAAGAGCACCATAGTTTGCATTCAAGGATTGAGTTGGATGTGCATACCCTTCTCCTCACACCCCTTTTACTGTGGCCAGACATTCTGATGTGCACCTTAGTGAACATTCTCTCTCTCTCTCTCTCTCTCTCTCTCTCTCTCTCTCTCTCTCTCTCTCTCTCTCTCTCTCTCTCTCTCCACACACACACACACACACACACACACACACACACACACACACACACACACACACACACACACACATATATATATATATATATATATATATATATATATATATATATATATATATATATATATATATATATATATATATGATTAATTCTATAGAACATTCACTCATACTAATTTCCCCCCAAGAAAAGCCCCTCCTGTAATCCATGTCTGAAAACCCCTAAGCCCTCTCTAAATCGCCCTCCGCTTCCAGTATGATTATGTACCGGTTCCATGGGTGGTAAGTCTGCTATGGGGAGGTACGTCTTCCACGACCCAGTGGTCTCTCATACCGAGACTGTAATCACAAGTGTTATCATCAGTGCGCCCCTCCTTGCGCACCGCTCTCATTTCTAGTCCTGCCAAGACGTGCGATCACAGCGAGGGTTTAGGGAGGGTTCGACATGACGCAGGAACACCGCCCTTCCTCCTCCCTGGCAGGTGGTAGCTGGTGGAGACGGGAAGGGCCGGGTTTCCTGAGGAGGAGTAGAGTGGGACCCTTGGAGCAACACAGATGGTGGTGGCTAGACCCGTACGATGATGGATAGCAAACCGGATTGTGATTCGTGTGATAGGATGGTGAAGGCTTGGTATGTCTTATGCTGTGTACACTTCTAGCTGGCTGTGTGAGGTTTGATTTCGCTCGCTGTGTATTATTTCTTTTCCGCATTTTCGCATTAGGTTGACGAGATGGTCCCGGTAAAATGGCAGTCAGTCTGTCGAGAACACGAGCGCATTTCCATGAAGATGTAACCTCCCGTATTTCTCACACACTGTCGCCCAGTTCACCTACACACACGGCTCACTCCGGAGCGCGTGACCTTGTTACTCTGGCCGTTCCACTTTTCCCTAAACTGTGCATAATACGTAGTGTTCACCGCCCGCGGGTGTCTCTCATTGCAGGTGTAGCCGAGGGAGACGTCGTCGTTTCTCTCTTTGTTCTGCGTTATGAAGCTTAATTCTGTGGGAGGGAACTCTTTCCCCCTTGATGTGGAATGCGGTCAGGGTGATGCCAGTTAATTCTGTAGCCTACTTTAGTATTTTTTTTTCTTTTTTTTTGTCTTTATGGATGAATTTCTTCACGCCTTATTGGTCGCGGTAAACGAGTTTTGTTTTTGTTTGAGGCGCTGGAAAATTTTTAGGTACGTGTTATGTGTATATTTTGCCTCCACCAGGTCACAGTGGACGAGGCAGGGTGTTGGGCATCTCAGGTTTGCACTCCCGGACCGACGAGGAGAGAGTTGAGGTGCAGCCAGAGTGAGGGCGAGTAAGTTAAACAGCGTTGCCCCTGACAACGCCATCCGGGTCGAGTCTCGATCCCGGGATATTGACTTTGAGACTGTTGTTTAATGACATGGGTTATGGCGTCCACCATTTGGATGCAAGTTTGTCTCCGACGACGAAAATTGCCTTGTGGCAGTCGAGTCGTTCCCTCGTACACTTGTAGAAGACGTAAACTGATTGTTGTCTATCCCCTGGAAGCCGCTTCAGGAAATGCTCTTTTTTTTTTTTTTTTTTAGGACGTTCCCCATTAGGAGACATGGGGGTGCAGGCACAGTTTGGCTGGGATGGCTGTGGATTTCGGGGGCACACGTACTCCGGTCGCTGGGACTGGACGCACCTCTGGGAGCGCTAAGCGTGTGCGCCAGGATTGGAAATCGGCGAGAATCTCCGTGGAGTCAGATGAGGGCTTCCTCAAGGGAGACTCCGGTTTTCAGTAGTGGACAATATTAGATTATATATATATATATATATATATATATATATATATATATATATATATATATATATATATATATATATATATACATACATACATGTTTTCCTCCGATCACTTCATATGCTCAGGTTCAACCTATTGATAGCACGTCGTCCTCTGTATGCTGCATCGCTCCACTTAGCACTATAGCCAGCACGCCTCACACCCTCCTGCCTGTTTTGGCTCCAGACCTTCAGAGCATCTTTCACTCCATCTCCACCTCCTTCTTGGTTTCTCCCCTTTTCCCTCCACTCCTGACGTGTGTACCGTTTTAGCCATCCTCTCCATATGTCCAAACCATTTCAGCGTACCGTGTTCAGCTGTGGTATCAGTACTACCACACTTCTCTCTTGCCCTATCATTTGATATTCCATCATACCTCCTCACACCACACACTCTCCTCAAACATTTCCAGCACGTCAACCCTCTGCTCTTCATTTTTTTTGTGTGTGTGAGGCAAACTCCTCTCACCCTCAGGGCACCGACGGGACTACAATACCATGATTCCTAACTCACTCATCCTCGTCCTTAGAGACAGTGATCTCGACACGTTCCTCATGCGCCCAGGGCCTGTGCACAGTCACCCTCCTATGCCTTACTTAATAATTCAGGTCCCACAGAATCACTCTGTATCCACTCAATCATTCTGTATCCACTCTCAGGTAGCCATAACACTCGCACCGCAGGCGAAGCTAAGATGTTTCTCAAGTGTGCGAGGTCAAACATGACTACATAAAATGCCCACATTATGTGTTGAAATTTATGGTAGGAGGTGTCCCAGAACTCGATGATTTTACAAGCAGGTACAATAGTGTTGGAGGGCGCGGGGGAGTTTTTTTTTTTTTTTCTGATAGCATCGGTTACATAGTGTTTGCTCGGTGCCTTGAAAAGGAAACTCCCCCTACCTCCGAGTCTGGCTATTGAACATCTGCCTGCAGATCTTGTGAGTTCCGGCTGGTGTCCATATTTTATTCCACTTACGTCCGGGGGACTTGTTAGGGTTGTTGCTGGGTGTGCGCGATCTGGGAAGCCTATCCGAGCGACGCCTCGATAGTATTCAAGTCGCGGGCGTAACACAGAGGTGACTGATGTGTGTTTGGTTTCGGTTTAAGGGTTCAGTGCGAGGCGAGGCCCCCTCCCACCCCCAGAGCATCGTCCGCGTGACGCAAGAGGTTGGAATCTCTTTATGTCCAGGTAAGGCAGGTGTGTGTGTGTGTGTGTGTGTGTGTGTGGGTGGGGGGTGACCAAGCAAATCTTGTCATAGTTTTTAACATGTAATTGCAGAGCTCATGTTCTTTGTACGTGTATGCAGTTACATTCGGTCCGTAGACCGTTATCTGCCTGTGTTTTAAGGTAGTTTGTGTGTATGTGTGTGTGTGTGTGTGTGTCTTCTCGGCCTCTGTATATGAGGAGTGTAGGAAAGATGCGTAGCGTGTGATCGCTCACCTCGTGTCTTTGCCGTGGTGACAGCATGCGAGGTCTTTGTACTGGCATGTGAACGCGGTGTCGCTTAAGTGTATGTACCGTGATGGAACGCTCTCATAGGGATGGTGTTCACTCGGGACGCCCTGACCGGGATGATGTTCACTCCCTGGCTTGCGTAGGAGTCGACTTGAGTTTGTAAAAGCGAGTGTAAATCGCGGGCGCAATATATGTATATATATTTACTTTATAATTCTTCAAAAGTATTTGATGCAGATTTACCAATCATGACACTTCAGTGAAATGCCCACGCCACTTATATTTGTGTTTCGAGAGAGGAATAAAACTCACTCGATGATGGAATGATCATATTTTCTTTATCCCTTTTACTTATGAATGGATTTTTCTGGCAGTAATGTATGAGGTGAATGAGAGGCTCTGTGCCGACAGATTAAACTGCTGCCGCCTCATATTTGTGGAGAGAGAGAGAGAGAGAGAGAGAGAGAGAGAGAGAGAGAGAGAGAGAGAGAGAGAGAGAGAGAGAGAGAGAGTAGTAGCAGCAGCGTGAGGCAGGTAGGAGCGAGAGTCCTCACTGTGCCAGGTCGTGGTAATGTTATTATATCAGATGGTAGAGGAGAGGAGGAGGAGGAGACTCCATGGACCGTGTTGTGGGCACTAGACTGTGCAGCGGATGTCGTTATGGTGCGTCCGTAGGTCCATAAGAAATGTTGGGGGCTTGACAGGTGGTACCTTAGAGTGCTTCCACACACACACACACACACACACACACACACACACACATACATTTGGTCAATATACGTTGCATGTTTAGTCAATGATGACATTTAGTCACATCACATGTAGAGCCAGATTAAGATTTATAACTTGTTTCGTAGAAAAAAAATGTATTTTTTTACCTCCCATATTTCCGTGATTATATATATATATATATATATATATATATATATATATATATATATATATATATATATATATATATAATGTAGCATGAGTCAGGTACCCATTTTATCGACCATCCCTTAGGGGTAGATGGACAGCGGGGTTGAATGTAGACCGACTGCCGTAACCAGGATTCGAACCTATGCACTCGACCCTGGGCAGCCGATGAATACGCCATGGTCAGGAACGCTAACCGCTACACCACATAAAACCACGAGGAAAATGAAACAGGATAAGTTCCCAAGTGCACTTTCGTGTAATGATCACATCGTTAGGGGAGTTACAAGAATTAGATAGAGGACGGAGAACAGTCGGTTGATATACAAGGAGAAGACATATCTAAGACACTATTGGTAAACAAGCGTTACCGGATTGTGGTGTTCGGGTTGGTGATGGTCGGGTCTGGCATCATGCCTGTCATAAAATTTTTATTGTGTGGACAAGAAAGGGAAGTGTTTACAAATTTTACCAATGACAAAGCTATCCAGTTTGAATAGACCTTCACTAATAACAATGTTACGATTCTTTGTGTATTTAATAATGGAAGATTCAATGATATTTCTCGTGGTAAAGGAGTTACAGTTAATTGCTGAATTGGCTTCACTCCAATCAGTGCAATAGTCATGACTTTTAACATGATCAGACAAAGCATTTGATTCTTGTCCTGTTCTTACACCATATTTGTGTTGCTCAAGTCTAACACAAAGACATATGCGTCATATGTTGCGAACTTTGCATTTATTTACATGAACTTGGGAAATAAACAGCAACCGAAGTGCCTACACTTACCCTCCTGAGAGTGCGAGACGCAGCAGGTGTTCTCGACGAGGACAGATACACCGTCAAGAGGACGGTGTCATCCCGCTGGGGCTGACCCTGGAGGAAGCAAGGAGCGTCCCGGATGCCGTCAGCCTCGCCTCCGGGAAAGGAGAGAAAGGCGTCCGGACTCCCCAGGCCTTTCCCTGACAGGTGGTTGCTATGCGAGGGAGGTGTGCCACCAATGCTGCCGCCAGCGGCCTCACTTTGTCATAAGGTGAATGGCTCCGGGCGTGGCTTCCCCGCTCGATGAAGGCAGCAAGTTGTAGACGACGATGGCTCAACTGATAGATTTGGTCGACTGACTCCGCGAAGCGAAGGCGCCCTCCAGTACTGTGTACGCTGACGATTCGCCTTTCTGAGTTGAAGGCTTTCGTTGTTTCTTTGTCCGTGTTGGCAAGTCTCAACCTAATGGTTAGCTGGTTCGTGTGTCTGGGCTTAAGCGTTGTTGTCAACTGTCCGGATCTTTGAAGCTGAAGGCGTCAGCGTCAACCTGCGGGCTACCATACATTTGACATCTTCGAGTTTTGAGGATAATTGTTTGGCCACGTACACTGTCAGAGGGCGTGTAGCTCTTGTTGAGCCACAACCCTATGTAATATGGGTAATATTACCTTCCAGCACGAGTGTCTTATACCTTTATTTTATTCCAGTCCAAGTATCATTTTTTTTCCAGACTTTCACATTAATCTTTGTACATTTCATGTCCTTGATATTGAGCATTCTCAGATGGACAGCCACATATATGCATTTGTAATTTTCATGCAGACAAAAGTGAATGCAAATACACATAGCGACTGGCCACACTGATGAATATATGGAAGAGAGAGAGAGAGAGAGAGAGAGAGAGAGAGAGAGAGAGAGAGAGAGAGAGAGAGAGAGAGAGAGAGATCGGTTTTCCGAGGTTGTTTCAGAGAAAAATCGGTATAGACAGCTGGTAGGTGAATTTAGAACAGTTTTGATGTAGGATCGCTTGAGGATGGAGGTAACAGCAGGAGCAGCACCAGCCAATGCGGGATGAAAATTCTGTCGAGCTAGTCTGTTACTGTGTGTGCGTCGCGTCGTGGCTGTGGTGCAGAGAGGTCACCAGCCACCAGGAGGGGACTCTCCCTAGCCAATGCCATTCACTTCAAAGTCTTCCATTACCCTTCCCTGATTGGCCCCTCGTTGCCTGAGTCCAGTTGATTTTGGAGATGAATTGTTGGCCGTTTGGCGTGTTGCGTTTTGTTACGCTGTTGAGTGCAGCACTGGGAGAACCCGCTCATATTTCTCCTGAAAGCTGAACCTCATCAACGTATACATAGGATATGAAACCATAGGAGATTGTAAAATGTCAAAATGGCAACAGTTCGCTCCACCCCCTGACGCGTTATTCAGACAGTGTTTCCCCATTTCTGCTTCACGAACTGCAGCATTTGATGTAGTGATCTTGATGCGCTGTACAGTGAACGTAAACAGGGTACGTATTCGTGTCGACCGAAGGTGAAAGGTTATTCCCTGGCCGAACGGCAGTTTGTGACTGTGGGGGGAATATGGTCGGCGTAATTTGTGTGGTGGTTGGCCGGGGATTGGCTTGTTGTGATTGTGTTTTTTTTTGTTTTTGTTTTTTTGCATGGGCGTCTGATAACGTCGGTCGGGCATGGTTGGGGCGTTGTGCTTGGATCGCTGGTAAGTTGTATGCTCGAGTGATCCGTTGGCCGTGACGCGATTAACGAGTTGAGAGGTCTTGCGTAATTAACGAGTTGATTGTCTTTCTGTTGTGGGTGATGTGGTTGTGATTGGTCCGTTGCTTGTGGCTCGTTGAGGTTGCGGGTCTTGTGGTCGTAGGTGAACAGGTCTTCATCATTGGTCCGTTTGTCACGGGTAATGATCGCTATTGGTCCGCTGGTGAGTATTTTCCTACGATATTTTCAGATCAGAAATTGCATTGTGATTTTCGATACATCCGGTGCCTCGTATGATAAGTAACTTGAAACCATCGCTTCACGAGACTTAGACAACGGAGCTCGGCATGGTGACTTTAAGGGAGGTATAATTAGTCGAGTTCTAGCCGCTGACAAAGGCTTAAAAGGCAGGAGGACAATTGGACTCCATTTTTTGGCGCCGATCTCAGGAGTTATGGCGCCGGCTATACACTGGTGAGCGACGGAGCAGTTAAACAAAAAGTCCACTGCTTGGCTTTATTGTCGTGCTATGATTGGCTAGCTGATCGGCGATTACTGAAAATATCGTATCCATGACTCTGTGTGATTGTTACGAAGATTGGTCCATCGATTGGGCGTGATAATCACGATATGATTGTTGCTGTGAAAACGACCTGTGCGCCACCCAACCCACCCTAGCAGCCGTGGGTGGGTGAGGACGACGGTGTCATAATAAGGATCCTGTTGGCCAGTGACTCCCGTCGATGGAATGACGACGACCACCACACACACACACGCACACGCACACGCCCTCCCAGCTGGCAGGCCCCATGGTTCCTATGCCCTTGAGGTCGGCACACCTGGGTCCTTATATGCATAACCAGCCGCAGCCCCCTGGTGTAACGTCAGCAGGCAACAGTTTAGATTAATTCCCAGGTTTTTAAAAAGTCACAACTGGATTTTTATCTATTTTTTTATTCTTTTTTTTTTTTTTGGCGAAATTTATTATTCCAAGCTGCGTCAGGAAAAGTTGACGGCAAGGCATTTTTTATGGGATGCTGAGGATGCGTCGTCCAAGGAGGAGATGAGATTTACGAAGTAATATGAATAAATTGTCAGATTTAAGACTGTCTACACCCGCGGCTGCCGGACGTATGAGGGAGAGCCTTCATTCCAGCAGCTGAACAGCATTTTCGTCGCTTTCATACCCCCTAGAGAGGTTCTTACGCATGTCTGACTCGAGAAAGTTATTTCGCCCAGGCGAAAGCGAGTGTGTTACATTCTCCACTTCTGTCCAGGCTCTGTACTGTCGTACAAAGACGAAGTTAATAAAGAGGTTTTGCCGCGGAGTCGGTAAATCACAAACTGAGTCCATTTATCACAGCAGAGCGAGAACAGCTCGCAAGTAGTCGGTAGCTAAACCGGAAATATTTCCGGGGAATCTCCGCTGCGAGCGGCGGTGGCTCAGTTTTCCCGATAACAAGAACTATTTGTACGCAACCTCAGCTACAATGTTTTCGGAGGTAGCCAACGGCAGTGGAGGATAGGCTACGGCAAACAGCTCTGGTCTGTGTTAGATCCGAAGGGGGTATGAGAAGTTTTTGGTGACTGTACCTAATGGTGGTCGAGTGGATGTGTTCCTCCTCCTCCTCCTCATCTTTACCCCGCTATTCTTTTTTTTTTTTTTCAGTGAGGATGGTTTATAGTTTTCTAGGGCCATTTTTGCTCAACGAGGTTGAAGATATTGTCACAACTTTTTATATTAATGTTTGGCAGAACGTTAGGGTAGTTTATGCAGTTACGGTTGAGTTAAGGTTGATATATGTATGATTGGAGTTTAGAGTCGTAGCATTACGCTAATTGAACTAATAACTTGTACCAGATTTTCTGATGCGCGGCGTGTGCGCAGGCGGTCCCAGAACCCGCTCAAATGTGTTTGTTATTTCGTCATGCACTTGTCGCTGTTGTCAGCAGTTCATAAAATGATGTTGATGGTTTAATATCTCGGAGTGCCTTCGTGGAAAATTTCAGCACCTGTTTGTGTCACTGTCGTAGGATATTGGCGTATGTTTACGTTGGTAATTGAAAAAAAAAAGGTGGGTGTGTTTATGTTGGTGGCTGCGTGTCGTCACCTTCCCAGGCGACAGAAGGATAGTGTACGAAATCTTCCTTTTCTGTTCTGCTGCCTGCTCTCTGCTTGGCCAGCTGTCATGCCTCATACCAGCTGTGGTTCTTCTTCTTCTTCTTCTTCTTCTTCTTCTTCTTCTTCTTCTTCTTCTTCTTCTTCTTTTATTATTATTATTATTATTATTATTATTATTATTATTATTATTATCATTATTATTATTATTATCATTATTATTATTATTATTGGTGCAACCTTTCCCAATTACGTTTATAGTTGGACAATGGAGTGTGTACCGTCTGGTGGCTCACGAGCTTGTCAAGCATTTTGGAGTGATCTTAACGCAGACCTCTGCGGGCCGTGTGTATAAAACAGGCAGACCTATCACAGGAGCAGCGATGCATCATTAATTGATGATGGTGGCTGTGGCTGTGGCTGTGGCAACTGGTTGTGAGCTGCTGTGGTAGCCTGACGTTCACGCGGGTATATATATTCCAGTAGCGGGTATGTATTTGTCTTAAGCTCCTGAGGCGGCAGTGGCGTTTGGTTCATGGCCACAGAAGCCACTACCATTGTCATAATGATCCCCTCATTCTCCAAACTCGCTCTGATTCCACCCACTCTCTGCTGCCTCCTCAGAGTCCATATATCATATCATGTGAAAAGCTGTTATCTTCCGTAATGATATTCGCGTGAGCGATATTCACACCATAAAGTACTGATTTACGCTGATGTACGTGACCCTGCTGGAAGAAGTGAGGATGTTATTTTGAACATTCGTGTGTGTGTGTGTGTGTGTGTTTGATTGGTTTTTGTGTTAGGAAGAGAGACTTTTACACTCGTGCTGTCCCGTGACTTAACCTTGTATATATCTTCCACGTCTTTACTCTTTGCGCGCGCACACACACACACACACACACACACACACACACACACACACACACACACACACACACACACACACACACATATTCCCATCATTGGAATGAAGGTAACTTTAGAAGGTGAAGTAATGTGAGAAAACTTGTGAATTTCTTTTTTCTTCTCGTCATTTACAAGAGTAGTCAATCTATTCTCTTACTTTACACGTATCCTGGAATACGAGAAACTTTTTCCCAGGACAGAGGAGAGATCTTTGTCTGTGGAGAAGAGAACCAGGGCAGGTGTGCTACGTACACTACGTTTGCTACGCGTCGTGTCCTTTGAAACCATGATGAAAGAAAAGGGAAATTGGCCGGTAGAAAAGCGCGAGAGAAAAGGATATGTGTTTTTGTGGGTTTCTCGAGGCATTCTTTCCATGGAATATGCTGCCGGCCCTTGCCGGGTGGCTCCCTCGCTGTACGTGATATTTAATGGATAAGGGAAGACACCACATGTGGTGGAAGAGATCGAGGGTTTCTTGTGACTACCAGCAGGAGAAACTAAGAGAGGAAGAACACCTCTGTATTTTATGGACCTCCGTGGTGTTGGGGGTTGGCGTTGCTGACCGAGAAGCATTCACGGTGGGGTGTGAAGGCCGCACAGGTTCGAGCTCTGGCTCTGGAATTTAGCCCTCAGTCATGCCAGCTGTTCATCCTCTCATAGGGACTGGTCGATGAAGTGGGTACCTGGCTTGAGCTAGAGTGTGTGTATGTATATGTATATATATATATATATATATATATATATATATATATATATATATATATATATATAGAGAGAGAGAGAGAGAGAGAGAGAGAGAGAGAGAGAGAGAGAGAGCGCATTAATGAGATGGCCTTGATTCAGGCATTCAGCTGCTGGAATCGTTACAGCTAACTTTTTTAAAAAAAAAGTACATATTAGGTATTCATGATTATTACCAGAGTTGTGTGAGTCTTGTGTGTGAGTTGTGTGTGACTTCGTCTGACGCTTCTCAGTCAGCCTCTACTGGTCACCATCGTCTCATCTCGGTATCACTCACGCGCGTCCATTCCTCGTCCCACAGGTGGGAGATTTGGAATATCCTGCGTCATGTTCGCCTCCTCTGGCTGTGCTGGAGGCAGCGCCTCGTGTCAGCATGCATACCTCCCCGTCAGATCGAGACGGCGTTGAAGATTTGGAATAATGGTCCTTATGAAGATCCTTCATTTGAATACAATGCCAACTTCGCCCTGGGGTGTGTGGGGGTCTGTGTCTTAAACCTGTTGCCAATAAGTGTATTGATCATCGCCTTTAACGCAGCCTGCACCGCTCTCCGTGGTGTCTTTCAACCTTTTTTGTTTTTCCCCCTCCATCTTGAAAGATTCTCGCCGCTGTGCGACGCTTCGCTCACCATCTCCTGTACCGTTCGGTATTTGCCGCCTTCGCTATATAGCCTTACTCTGCGTGTGCCGCATCGTCCCGTCCCCACTCCCCTCCTTCACTATATCCTTACACTATGTGTGTCCCATTGCACAGGATGTGTACCGCGTCCTCCCATCCCTCCATTTATCCCTACAGTATGTGTACCACGTCGTCCCAGTCCCTCCACCATAACCGGACAGTATCTACAACACATCCCAAACCTTGCATCTTGACCACACTGTGTTATCTTCTCACAGAATCGGCACGAGTTCGCCTGATATATATATATATATATATATATATATATATATATATATATATATATATATATATATATATATATATATGTATGTATGTATGTATGTATGTATGTATATATTATCCCTGGGGATAGGGGAGAAAGAATACTTCCCACGTATTCCCTGCGTGTCGTAGAAGGCGACTAAAAGGGGAGGGAGCGGAGGGTTGGAAATCCTCCCTTCTGGGTTTTTTTTGTAATTTTTCAAAAGAAGGAACACAGAAGGGGGCCAGGTGAGGATATTCCCTCAAAGGCACAGTCCTCTGTTCTTAACGCTACTTCGCTAACGCGGGAAATGGCGAATAGTATGAAAGAAAAGAAAGAATATATATATATATATATATATATATATATATATATATATATATATATATATATATATATATATGTCTGTGTGTGTGAACTTGGGGGGGGGGGGGTTAGTAAACATAAGGTAGAGCTTTTGAGTTTCATTCTTCTAACGTTTATAGTCTTGCGCTGAGGCCTTCTTCAGAGAAACTGGGATCGAAGTCTATGTAACCCCGACCAGAGTGTTATATCGCCGTGCTTTATCCTCGTCCGGCCGTGTTCCCCATTTCTCTGCCGTGTTCCCCCCCTTGCTTTCTCTGACCGCCATATTTGCTGCTGGTCCACCTCAACGTATGAAGCCCTCACTTCATCCGCGCGTACGTAGGCAGCTTCAGCGGCTTTTCATGCTTGATGTCTACATGTGCGCAGTTAAAGTGATAGAAAAAGAAAACAGTCTTTGAGGGCGTTATAGAAGGCAAGGGGAACACGGCAGAGAAATTTGGAACACGGCCGGCCGAGGATAGGGAACTCGGCGACCAGCGATTTAGCATTGTCTGGAGGGGATGTATATAGACTTGTGTTTTTCGTTCTGTCATTTTTTTCCGAAAAAAGCCTCGGCGCGAGTCGAAAAGTTAGAGAGGACTAGAAGTCAGATTCTCACCCCTGGATAACACACACACACACACACACACACACACACACACATATATATATATATATATATATATATATATATATATATATATATATATATATATATAGTAAAGAGAATTTGATACGACGTCATATTTTAACAGGTGGGTGTGACACCTTTGCATATGCAGATGATGTGTTGCATCGTTGCACAGTCACAGGAAGATCTCAAGGCAGTGTTGAGTATATGGTATGCTGGTGGCGGAGGTGCTCAGTCATGTAAATAAAGGGAAATGACTAAGTGACGGTGGTGGTTTAGCATTCAGGAAGAGAGCACAAACATCACTGCAGATGGATCGGCAATTTAAGGCGATGCAGTCACTCAAATTTTTGCGAGTCTGCTTTTGAGCAGGATGCTATAAGGGCCAAGCTGCTCCAAATGACAGAAAATTCGACATGTGTAGATTTTTCTTACTTGGAGAGATGACCATTTGCTAAGAAGAGGCAGGGTCGTTATTTGATGAGGTAGGGTCGTTATTTGATGAAGGAGGGTCATTATTTAATGAGGCAGGGTTGTTATGTAACGTACGACTATATTTGGGAGCCGTTCTTGTGTTTCGGTATCAACCCAGAACTTTTATTACCGCTGCTGAAGTTAGAAGTAATCAGTCATTAAAAGTGAGAGAGGTGCAAGAGGGAGAATAAGAAACGAGGAGACGGGAGGTGATCTGTATGTAGAAGGGATTTGTAAGTTCACTTATAGATGTTGATTGAATCGGATTGGCCATTCAAGAAGGATGGAAAAGGATAAGATGCCATGTAGAGTGATGCTGCTGGCAGCTTGGCAGAAGACAAGTCGGTCGATCAAGATAGACGCGGGATGGATTTATAAACGAAGGTAGGAAGGCCCACATTCGCGAGTTGTTTAGTATCTCCCTCCACGTGTACTTTGAATAGGTTTGTGCCAAGGCCTATCAGGATCTAATCTCAAATTAATCCTGTGATTTGTATGTTTTTTGTTTGGAGAGGTATGTTTATGCTGTGTGTTTCGTCTTGGCTGATTCTGATCGGAAGTAACAGCAGCCCGAAATAGTCTTGTCCTGTTTTCCTAAAGGAAGCTCGGTCAACGCTGTGAAGGCAGTTGGTGGTGTGTAGTTAGCCATCTGAACCTGCCGAATCCAGGAGTCGCTGTTTTCTAGCGGAAGTGTAATTGTTAGGGAAAGAAACGCTAAAATGGAGCAAATACTTTTTCTTTCGTTGTATTTTCTGATGTTATGGTGATATATTGATGAGCTAAGGTTCATTTCTTGTTATTTAGGCACCAAGGACGGTAGTGGATCTCGCTTAGAAGCTCTCGTAGTATTTCTGGTCGAGCTTTTCTGTCAATGCGGAAAAAGGAGACCAAATTTTTTGCTTCAAAACTGTCATATGGTTCATTTGTATTCCGGAGTGTCTGTTTCACCAGTTAGCATCCTGCAACCACATTGGCTTCTTGCCATTATCTTCATTATGGACCTGCCCGTATTCCAGCCTGCACATCTTGCACGCAGCTGTTTCAAAAATGTTGTTTTCTTGTCGACCGGCGGGACCCGGAGGTGTTTCCACGGTGTGTTCACCAGACTGGCTCAGCGCACGGCTTTGTATACACATTGGGTTTTCGCAGATATAACCAGGAGTTAACTTGGGAGACAAAGTACATCACCCATACGGCGAGACGTGGAGTACAAAGCTGTACCCCCAACGAATATAGTATCATGAGAGATGAGTCAGATGGAATTCAAGATGAAAACTAAGACTTCTTTTGTCTTAGTAACGCTCGTAGGCAAAACGCATTTCCAACTGATTTTGGTACCTGCTCTGTATGGCGATAACCCGCGAAATGAATGGTAAATGAGATGCATTATAACGGTTTGAAAATTGTTTATTATGCATGGTGTACTTTGCTGTAAGCAGACTGAGAAATATGTAAGGAGAGCAGGGCAATCAGTGTGAGGCAAGACCCTTTTACCATTCCTGAAAATCCTTCCTTCGTTGCGTCATGTTTGGCTGACATAAGAATTCGAGGATACATATATTCTGTTGGGTGTTGTACCTCGGCCACTGGACGGGTCTGGGGGATTTCTGTCCAACCAAAATAACAAAGCTGATCCTGCCAGATTCTTGTCAGAGGAGTTGGTAGTTTCCCTCCAGACGAAACCATTGCCGAGTTGCAGGTGAGTTCACAGAGCTTGAAGCCAAGCATCTCGAGGGGCTGCTAACGTAGAGACTGATACTAGGATGCTGCTTCGCTCACTAGTACGGCTACCACTGGGATGAAAGGCTCATGAAACTGTGCCATACTGTTGCTACTCATGTACCACACTGTGGTACCATACCGAGGGGGCAAAGATAACCTGTGGTTGGAAGCCGGAAGACACACGAGACCACTGCTCATTCCAATGAATGAGGTAATCCCACTCGAGTGGCTTGGAGATCTGCAGTGCGGAACTCCTTCTTCTGCCATTCCATGCAGTGACAGGTTCTGATGCCACAGTCCCCACAGCCTTCCCTTTGTGCGGAGATAGCAAGAAAACGGATTCGAAAGTTTTATTCCAGCACAAAGAACTACTTGCTGGTCAAGAACTTCTCACGCAGACCACTATATGTAACATCTGTAATGTCCCTGAAGGCTACGCTGCCTATATTGTGACTGACTTTGGGAGAGTGTTTGAAAGGAGAAAGTTGAGCGTAGCTGTATTTAAATGCAAGGTTATTAGGTTGAGCGGGGTTAAGGGACAGTTAAGTTGTTGTGTGATTTTGAATGGAGAAAAAATGGAGGAAGTGAAGTGTTTTAGATACCGAGGATTGGGCATGGCAGCGAATGGAACCTTGGAGGCGGAAGTGATTCTTAGGCCGTGTGAAGGGACGAAAGTTCTGGGAGCGCTTAAGTATGTTAGAAAAGAGAGCTCGTTATGTGGAAAGGCAAAAATGAGTGTCTTTGAAGGTAAAGGAGTCCCAGTGTTATATGAATGTGCGGAATAGGGTGAATGTGCTGAAAATGAAATGTTTGAGGACAGTATGTACTATGAGGGGGTTTGAACGAGAAGTGATAAAAGGTTATAAGAAAAGTGTAGTAATAGAAAGAGTGTGGTTGAGAGAACTTAGGAGGCTGTACTGAAATGGACATAGGGAGAGAATGGGTGAAGAAGGGTTGACAGAGGATATATGTGTCAGAAGTGGAGGGAACAAGAAGAAAAGGGAAACCAAACTGGAGATGTAAGTGATCGGGGCCTGAACATGCAGGAGGGTAAAAGGTGTTCATAGGATAGAGTGAATTGGAACGATATGGTATACAGGGGCTGACTTGTCAGTGAACTAATCCAGGGCATGTGAAGCGGAGGGGTAAACCATGGGAAGGTTCGTGGGGTCTGGTTGTGGATAGAGAGCTGTGTTTTCGTTGCATTACACATGACAGCTAGAGTATGGATGTAAGCGGATGTGGCCTTTGTTCTTGGCGCTACTTCGCTAACGCGGGAGATGGCAATCAAGTATGAAAGAATATATACATATATCCCAAACAATAACAAGAAATTCCATGACCAGTCTTCTTTACTGAACGTATAACAAATACGTTTTTGTGTTTTTACACCTGATGTGAGAACCGAGAGTCATCCCCAACATGATGGACTGGCGCAGGAACTTAGAGTGGTGGGAAGAGGAGGAGGAGGAGGAGGAAAGAAAAAAGAAAAAAAGGAGACGAAGCAAAAACGCTGCGTCTACCACCACAGGAAGGGAAACCTAACCCAGGACAGCAAGAGAGGTGTTCATTCCTGTGATGGATGAGCGTAGGAGAAAGGTTCCCTGGTAGGGTCAGGTTGTAGGTATGATGATGGTGAGAGCTTGAACATGTGTTTTTTTTTCTTTGGACAAATTAAAGAAAATCTGTGAAAATGTGTAAATGTGACGTGAAAGAATGCTGCTGGTGTGGTCGGCAGACAAGACACACAAGTAAACAAAAAAAAGAGGTTGTGTTTAATGAATGCAATATAGAGGTAGATGTTTTCAAACATATGTTGTAAAAGAGAAGTAATGAATTCTACCAGATTTTAGTATCACATCTGCTTGAACAGTACTGTTTGACTAGGCTCTACACGAATTGGAAGAAGAAGAAGAAGAAGAAGAAGAAGAAGAAGAAGAAGAAGAAGCCCTTACAATCCTCCAGACATCGTGTCTTAAGCATTTTTTTTTTCAGGTGGTTAGAGGAGAGGAAAAAGAGGTGTGACATGGGATGGGATGGTTTGAAATGGTGTAGAAGATTGAAGTGTGTTCAGGTGTATGGTGTGAGGGTTTTTTTTTAGGGGGGGCGTGTTGGTCATTATGTGTAAGCGTGTTTTTGGTTCCTTATTTATATACTCCCGGTAGACTAACGGTGTGTATGTACTGGTGTTTTAGCATTTGTTTTTTGTTTACTAAGCGAACCTAAACCTTGTTCATTGCGTGCATCATTGGATGACTGGGGCGTGCCTGAGTGCTTTAAGCTTTTGAGGGAGCCGAGGCGAGATCCCGGATTTGTCTGTAATATGTATTATCATTGTTTTTAGGTCTCTGCCATACGTGTTGGACTGCTTCTCGTAGGTATGAATCGTCTGGTTTAAACATTGGTCATTCTCGATGTCCTACGGGGATTTCAATGTGGAGGGTAGTTTTCATTCGTGACAACTCGTAGAGCCTTTATTTCGTGGCCTCAGTAACTTCATCATGATTTGGAGGCGAGGAGCGATGGTATGAGTTAGTGCAGGTATTATCATGGCCTTGACGAGTTGTAGTTTGTTTCGCTTCTCTTGTCTTCCACCACCACACAGACATATATACCTGGGCCCTGCGCCACCTCCTCATCTACCACCACCTCCCCTGGTCCTGTGTAGGTTAAAAGCTGTTCCTACCTCACCTCCCACGCTCCCGGAAAACCTCGGGTCTTACGGGCCCCTCAGGAGTAGCTTAGTGTTTTCAGGTAGGGTCGTCCTCCCTCCGTGGTCGCCCTCAGCCCCTCGCAACCGATGAGACGCGTGTCCTTACATCAGCGCCCGGAGGCCGACCTCATCCGCTGCAGTACCCTGGATCGCCCCGGCCTTTATCAGGCTGAGGCGGACAGCTGGTGCATCTGTTCATCTGGAGGGGGCGAGAGTATGAAGTCGTGTTGTATCCGTATGGCGGCATCCCGGCCTCTATTGCTTGCGCGTTACGACAACACCGTGTGGCTGCCGCCTCCCAGCTGAATTAAGGGGCCCAGACGCGGGTATTGGAAGGGGGCTCGCGCAGGGAGGGGCCAGACGCGGGTATTGGAAGAGTGGTTGAGGGGGCTCGCGCGGGGAGGGCCATGTCCGAGGCAAGGTTAAGAGAACGACGTTCGTTCAGGATATATTGTATGATTAATCTCTCCCGACAGTTGAGTTCTTAATCCGGGGCGCTGACTAATGAGGGTAATGCCAGGTGGGGGGGGGGGGGGGGCAGGGTCATTTATATCCCGCCCTCATACCTTAGCCTCAGGAGGGGTAGTGTGTGTGTGTGTGTGTGTGTGTGTGTGTGTGTGTGTGTGTGTGTGTGTGTGTGATGCCGGGCGGTGTGGAAGGGACTTCACATCTTGGCAGCGGGTGTGTTATGCATATTTAACGATGTGGCGTCGACTAACCAATTTAGCTTTTTTTTTTTTCTTCCTCCTTCTGAACCAAGAAGTTTAAATGGCTTAAAATTCACCGGGCTTCCTCCTTGATCAGAGGCGGGCCGGCTTCCCTACGCAGAGAGTGCTCTCTCTCTCTCTCTCTCTCTCTCTCTCTCTCTCTCTCTCTCTCTCTCTCTCTCTCTCTCTCTCTCTCTCTCTCTCTCTCTCTCTCTCTCTCTCTCCACCAAGTTGGGTTTTTGTTACAAGTCAACCCTCCTTCCCCCTACACCGGTGGGCTGCCACAAGAGAGAGAGAGAGAGAGAGAGAGAGAGAGAGAGAGAGAGAGAGAGAGAGAGAGAGAGAGTGGGTGTTGGTGCCGGCCCGAAGGGAGACTTTTTTGAGCCAGCGGGAGTCCTGGGGGGTGAGGCTGTGAGGTTGTGATAGGCTCCACTCTCCCCCCAACGCACACTTCTCCGTCTTTCCTCTTTCCCCCGCACCCCGTCATCTCCCTCCCACCACTCCTACCCTCGATCCCCCTGTCTCCTGGAGGTGGGTTCGGACCTTCCCGGCCTTCTGCAGTATCCCCTCCGTCGCCTGGATCACCGTGTTGATGACGAGGCCGGGGACCCGGAGGCGTTTTGGGCAAGGAAGGGTCGTCAACGGTAGAGAGAGAGAGAGAGAGAGAGAGAGAGAGAGAGAGAGAGAGAGAGAGAGAGAGAGAGAGAGAGAGAGAGAGAGAGCTCACACTCACGCAGAGAACTTTGTCTTCACGTATGTGGTACGAATTCTACCTTAATGGCATACGGATGTTGGGGACCATTAAGCCCACCGCACATCACCGCACATCACCGCACATCACCGTACATCACCACACATCACCGCACATCACCACACATCACCGTACATCACCACACATCACGGCACATTACCACACAGCACCGCACATCACCGAACATCACCACACATCACAGCACATTACCACACATCACCACACATCACCACACATCACTACACATCACCACACATCACCACACATCACCGCACATCACCGTACATCACCGCATCACTACCTACAACTGCAAACGCCACCTTACGCTGGCTTAGCGGTCGCACATAGAGTTGCCGTGATGTATAATGTTGGATTTAATGGTTTTCAGCGGCAAAAGGTCATAAAAACTAGAGGAGCTCATGATTAGTTCTACTCAGTGGGTGTGTATGCATGTGTTCGATGTAATACAAATAACGCTTCTACTTTACTGCAGTGAGAATTTTACAGTATTCAGCGTGGCTTTGTGTATATACACTGGGAATAACTTCTAACAATGAAAAGTTGATACACATTGTGTATGTATTTATTCACGGGAGACGCATCTAGCTTCTCCGTGTTCTGTAATGCAGCGAAATTGGACATGTAGTAGTACACGCGGAAAAGATGTACCTGAACGCTTTTTGTCCAAAATTGTACGACACAACGGACGAAGGATTCTGAGAAATGCCCATTGGTCTGGCCTCTCATAAGTACCCCTGTGTTTATGATATTGTAATACATCGAGTACTTACGACAATCCCTGTCGTTTTTGTCATGATAGATGTAACATTAGGTTTTATATTCCGGTGGAATTAACTATAAAGTGTGGCTACTATACTGATGTGTCTCTCTCTCACATTAAATGCTTTTACAAACCTTACGGAGTCATTTCGAAATTCATCAGACCCATTTAGAAGGAAATTTTTTTTTCTAACGTGTGCGCGCGTGGATAAATGATGCATAATATTAACGATAGCTTCAGTGGGTAGCTTAAGTGTAATAGTTATGCAAAATGGACGCTTCGTCAAAAGGATGATTACGTGTTAAAACTGCGTGCTCTATATTGACGGTGGGTGTTTTGCTCTCGGGTTGACCTGAACGACGTCCAGTTGAATTTCATGCTCGCGTTCTTTCTGGAAGACATTTAAATGCAGATGACCAAGCGTTCGTTCATACAGCCACGCGGTATAAATGGAAGTGATTACAGCACTCGCACGTTGTATATATCTACAATGTTTATACTGTAGACTGGTGCTACGTGTAATTGCTCCGTGTTTAGGACACCAGAGCTGCTCAGCGCCCCGTAGTCGTAAAGGTAGGCCCCTCTCGTGCACACGTAGCATGAAGGGGAAAGTAGAGAATGAGGGAAGGAGTGAAGAGAATGATAAAGAGCTCACTAGGTGTTGGTAAACGTGTCTCTTAAAGGAGGAAAGATTGTAGTAAGAGTGGGAGGAAGGAACATGGTAGCTTCGTGTCGGTCGTGAGGGCGAGTTCATCCAAGGAGGACTGTGATGAGTTTCATCCATTCCTCTTCTCTTCGTGGCTGTCGGGAACCTCTCTCTCCCTCCGCCACATCCTCGAGTCTATTCCTCTTCATTCGCGTCTCCTCCTCAACCTCTATTTTCCCTCCTCCTCTTCCTCTCTGCTTTCCTCCTCCTCTCCCTCAGCCTTCAGAAGTTGTTCCTCTTGTGTCCTTTCTTCCCCCTTACTTGTCCCCCATCGCCTCTCCTCTCTTCAGTTGTCGCACAGTATTTTTCCCTCACCCTATCCTGGACAATTTCATGATCAATGCTGCTTGCTTCGTGATAGTAGTAACCCTCCTCTGGTTCACCTTACCATCTTCTCGAGCGTTGTGTTTATCCCCCTCTTCCCGCTCATGGTCCCACGTGACTTGCCTCTTATGCCCCTTCTTCCTCTTCATCAGACTTCTCCTTTCACCTGGATTTCTCTCTCTCTCTCTCTCTCTCTCTCTCTCTCTCTCTCTCTCTCTCTCTCTCTCTCTCTCTCTCTCTCTCTCTCTCTTTCTTCTTCTTCTTCTTCTTCTTCTTCTTCTTCTTCTTCTTCTTCTTCTTCTTCTCTTTCTTCTTCTTTCCTTTCTCCTCCTTACTATTATTTTTCTATCCGTCCTCAGCCCATTTTCTTCCTGAAGTCTCTTACTTCTTATCTCTGAAAATGTATAGTCTTCTTTTTTTTTTTGAAATATAAATTCTTTTGTTTTTTTCACGCCAGTCATTCATTCGCCCGTCTCACGGTTCCCGCCATTCGTGAGGCTTGGTAGACCGGTCGAATATTTAGCCTGAGCCTTGCGTATCAGAGAAAGAGCTGCCGTGAAACTAGGAGGAGAGGAGGTGGTGCTGGTACCAGCTGTCCGTGTCGGGTCTGGAGGTGCAACAGGGCTAGGGACATGAGACCTGGGTAGATTTTTCTCCCTTCCTCATATGTGGTACGTCTGGTCTGGAGTGAGACGTGTCTCTAGTTAGTCCGTACTGATGCATGGAGTGTGTGTGTGTGTTCGACGTAGTTCAACCACCCCATGAAAAATGGCAGAACAAGTACATGGTGTTGGCCTCTCTCTCTCTCTCTCTCTCTCTCTCTCTCTCTCTCTCTCTCTCTCTCTCTCTCTCTCTCTCTCTCTCTCTCTCTCTCTCTCTGTGTTTGTGTGTGTTGTGAGTATTCGTGTCTGTACCCTTGTAGACATCTGTATGCTTGCCTTGTTTTGGCATAACGTCCAGTGGGCTGTGACATGCATGCTAGCCAGGCTTGTCCTCTAAATAAACGAAGCAGCGGCCAGGGACGCTAATGATCCAAGCTGTTCAGCTGTAGCGTCTTGATCCCTACCACTCGGTGGGATGGTCTCTGGCTGCTAACTGCCGAGCTGGTACTGTAATTGGCGCTGTGGCCGTGGCTTTTATAAAGGCGCCTGGAGGGTACAATTGCTGCTAAATGACAGTACAGATGCCCCCGTTGATTACGCCATTGTGGAAAGCGAGAGGATGCTTGTTCTTGCCTGATGGACATAATTGGAACCTGTGTTACCTTCGTTAGCTCTCGCATCCTCTGTTTAAGGGAGCATGGGTTTGCCTTTAGCATTGCTCTTCTCTCTCTCTCTCTCTCTCTCTCTCTCTCTCTCTCTCTCTCTCTCTCTCTCTCTCTCTCTCTCTCTCTCTCTCTCTCTCCCTGAAAGCATATTTAAACCATGAAAAGTGGTGTTGTGGTATTCAGGTCAGAGCGGGTCGTTCTGGACGGGTGTGTGAACGTCTTGAAGGCAGGTATATCTGGGTCGGGGAAGTACATGACTTTAAGGAATGTAACATGTTAGTGTGACCCGTGTGGCGCTGGTGACCTCCTCCTGACCAGTAAAGGTGACCAGGTCTCTGCAATCCTCCATGTCATGCTTGTAATATTTTTTTTTCTTTCTTTTTTATTAGCAAGATGTTGGTAGTTCCAGGGCAACTTCGTGACTGTCTAATGACCATTATTTTTTTTTTCTCTCTCTTTTTGCCCATCTGTAATCGTGTTGTGCTCCCGTTCACAGGACGAGCATGGGGGGTACACAGTCGATTGGCTAGAGATACCGGCACAAATCGAACCAGATGTCTGGCGCAATGCTGATCACTCTCTTTGAGATGTCTGTCTCCCACGACATTTAAGTGTTGAATGGATTATAAGGCTCTGTATGAGTCAGTCGGGCATGGCCGAAGAGTGCTTGGTTGTGAGGCGTGGCTGAGGGAGTGTTGGCTTATGAGGCGTGGCTGAGGGAGTGTTGTTGGCCTTTGAGGCGTGGCTGAGGGAGTGTTGGCCTGTGAGGCGTGGCTGAGGGAGTGTTGTTGGCCTTTGAGGCGTGGCTGAGGGAGTGTTGTTGGCCTTTGAGGCGTGGCTGAAGGAGTGTTGGCCTGTGAGGCGTGGCTGAAGGAGTGTTGGCCTGTGAGGCGTGGCTTAGGGAGTGTTGGTTTATGAGGCGTGGCTAAGGGAGTGTTAGCCTTTGAGGCGTGGTGCCATCCTGAAGAAACCATCACCCCTAAGGGCCAAGGGTCTCATGTCAGAATTTTGCCACACTCGCCAATCATGGCATCGCTGCCCGCTGTGCTTGCCTCATCCGGCGCTCAACATGCCGTTGTAAAAACTCAAAAGATCTCGCGAACCAGACGGGTGACTGGCAGGAATTTGGCCAGATTTCCCTCTCATTTGGCGACGAAAGTGGTCGTCGCTACTTTTTCTGCCATCCTCGTGTGGTTTGCGGACCTCGCCGCTCCGCGTCATGGCGCCACCTGCACCCACTTCAACCCAGCCTCTGTCTGTGTCATGCGTGTGTGTGTGTCTTGTCGGTGACAAGCGAACACGAGGCGAGTTATGTCCTGTGTTTGTTTGCGTTTAGACATGCATTGGCTAGCTGGCTACTCTCAGCTCTTCGAAGGTGATCTCCAGAACAGCTGTGTTTGTTCAGCAAATCAGGGGGAAAAAATATATGATCTAGATTTCTATTGCCTTATCTGTTTTAACGACCTTGGATATTTATTTTTCCTTTGTTTTTATAGCCCGCTCAGCATGTTGATGTTCTTGTATCTGGAGATCATGCAAACGCTCGCTTTTATGAAAGTAAGTTTGATATGAGGCACACACTGTGCTCTCCCTTTCGAATGTGACGTTTCGTTGCTCTCACAGGAAAGTGGAACACCCCAGCACTTTGTCAGGTGGTTCTAACATCGTCTGGGCCACCGCTTGTAATGGACCATGACCAGGCAGGTTACTCATGGCCGTCTGTTGATTTGCAGCGACGTACCGTCCCATTCCTCCTGGGTTGGGTGCTCGTGCTGAGAAACTGAAGAAAGAGTTACTCGTAAAATACTTACGTGAGAGCTGATGATGTAGTCTTACTTTGGCCCACAGCCAGACAGTTTTAATGTGAATTTGTTATCTACAGGGCTGGGGGGTCCATGACACACGACCCCTCCCACCACCCTCGTCTTGCCTACTTATGCGATACCCAATCAATAGAAGCAAAGAGGAGGTTGTGGGACTATCTTCTCGAAGTGTACCCGCTGAGGCGACGGTGTGCCCAATACAAAAGGTGACGAGTTTGCGAATGTGAATGGCTCTGTGAGTCAAGACATCTCTCATACAAGGAAGGTCGGTCGACACACGGCAGTAGAAACTGGTCGCTCGACTGCGGGTAAGAACTCGCTCACAAGAGTCATCATCGGTGCGGCGTTTTTTGTCGCTGGTTGGTTCGTCAGAGTTTGTATTGGGTGATGGGGGGTGGTGCGGAGGTGGTGGTGAACGGCGATTGGCCAGGTGTGGCCATTCTTGATGGAAACCAAGAGTACGAGATGGTTGAGGGCTGCGCGTTTTAATGACTAGTTATGGTCTGGTGAGGTGGGTTGGTTGCGGGATTTACCAGGGTCGTTGGCTATACCAGAGACGTTTTGTGGAGTGGTTAGGCTATTGGTTATACCATCCAATAGGGAGGATTTGTGGCTTAGTTTGATCCGGTTGTTGGCATTATCTCCTAGTAAGGTACCTGTCGTAGAACGAACATATTTGTGGTTATATCGCTCATGTATAGACTTACGTTGTCGTATGTAACTTGATTTACGACCCAAGGTAATGATTAAGTGCTGTGGCGTCTGACGCCATTTTTCCTTTCTTGGTTTCGCCACACTGTAGAAGGATCGTGTGTCGTGTCGTGTTCTGAGGTTGGTTATGATACAGGTGATATCACAGGTGGTTATACCATTCGGTATGAACGTGAGTATGTGTGGTGTGGTCAGGTATGTATTGAGTTGTACAGGTGTGTGATTATATCGGTTTTTTAAGTGGCGATACCTCAGTTGAGTGGGAGTTGTTGGTTGTTTCCACAAAGTGGGAGGGATGTGGTGTCGTCTTCTGTAAGCTCCTGCTTGGTATAGTTCTTTCGTGTTGTGGAGATCATGTGTTTTCGAGGTGTTTGACTTGTATTTTGGTTACAGCGCAAGTAGGATGCCCGCGCGTGTGTGTGTGTGTGTGTGTGTGTGTGTGTGTGTGGTAATATGACCTGGAGGCCGGTTATGCGATCCCGTGAGAAAGCCGATCTCATGAAAAGGCAACGAGGTTTTGGCCTGACCACGTTGAGGTTGCTCGTTCTGACTCGCATTTTGGTTACACGACACCTTAAAGAGTCGCGTGTCGTGCAGTTCGTTCCGGTAATTGGTTCTGTTATACTACCCATTCCCTGAGAGATTGTCGGCTTTAATGGAGGAAGTAGATGTTGCTTTCTTGTGTCGTCAGGCATTATATTAATCCGAGGGTTTTGTGTTTTTCAGCCATTCTTTGTATTCTACACTGTTTTCTTTTATTTCTCATTTCTTCGTTCCCTCCTTCCCCGAGAAACGGAGTGGTTGAGGCTTAGTGAAAGAAGTGTCGCCTGCTTCTCTAAACGGCGCAAGCGAATAAAACACTCCTGTACAGAATATCGGACTGAAACGAATGGCATCGTATTTCGTAACAGTGAATTAAAATGCTACGGGGTAATGATGTCTGATGACCTGACCTTCGACGGACATAATGACACACTTGTCTCGTCTAAAGAAGAAGAAGAGGAAGGAGGAGGAGGAGGAGGAAGAAGAAGAAGAAGAAGAAGAAGAAGAAGAAGAAGAAGAAGGAGAAGACGAAAGATGACAAGCTGGGGGTTTACGTTCCATAAGTTTGTATTTGTTTTTTTTGCTTTTTTTCTTGCATCTAGTCGGTAAAACTAAACATATGTACGACTACTTAATTTATGTTACGTAGCTTATATGATGTCAAGCATCTTTGTAACAGCTTTGGTTAATATTAACCCACTAAGGTCCGACAGAGACCCCGTGTGACCTCTGTAATCCTTTTGCGCCACCGCTGACAGGATGAGCATGGAGTGTACAATAAAAACTAGCCGGAGATACCGGCATAAATAAAGCATTTATTGGAGAAAAGCCAGTGATAAAGGTTTTCAAGGCAATGATATATTCACACGAATAGAATACTTCAGTGTACCGACATCGCCATACAGATGTCGGGCGAAATTGTAGAATTAAAGAAGAGTGTGCAAAGAATTTTCTTGGCCAGCACTGACGCAGTCAAACATTTGAACTTCCGCACTTGGAACGCCTTGAAAACATTCGAGGATGTGCTCTGTGGTGCTCAGACCCGGAGAGCTAAGATCATAATTTACTCTCGGTAAATCCTGGAAGGCTTAGTGCCTAACTTACACTCAAAAATACGAAGTCCCTTTTGGTGCAAGAGGCAGGCTTCCGGACGAAGCGCGAAACATTACCACTGAGATCAAAATGTGCAGCAGCGAGGCAAATTATGGAACACCTTCTGAACATCGGAAGCCCAGGATTGCTCAGTACATTTCCTTAGGCGGCAAGGAACATTATGTACTGTTCACACTGGGAAAGGGTCGGGGCGGTTATCTGCCAGACTGGCCTGGATATGGTGCTTTACGTAGACCAAAGGGGCTGCAATTTTGTGACAGCGTGACTGAGCAGAGGTACTAGATGGCAGCATAGTCGAGATGTAGGGAAAGAAAACCTTCGAAACCAGCGTTAAGGATACGATAGTCAAGGTTGGGTACTGTTGCATGAGTGTTAGTTATGCCACACCGTTGGCGAATGTTTCCATGAGATTTTGATGCGTATTTTGGTTATGCGAGACTGGTGAGGTGTCGTGGCGTGTGCCCCAAAATGTTGGTTGTACCATCGAGTTGAATTATCTTCTGGTTATGTATGCCACCTTGGTGGAGTGTGGCCTGGTTGTTAATGATACCATCCAGTTGGAGTATGGCTTGGTTGTTGGTTATATTCCCCAGTTAGGGTGGAGCCTGGTTGTTGGTTATACCACACAGTATAACCACTGTATCAGCCGGAGACATTTACACTCAGGTGTACAGTTGGCGTGTGGCAGCGCCCTGCTCACAGCGTAGAGATTAGCCAGGAAATTACGTATGGAATTAATATATTATGTTTTGAACTATCTCCTTCCCAACGACGGTACGACCCTTAACCAAACCTTTAAGGGTCGTCAGAGGACCAAGGGTTGAGAGGTCGTTCTGTCGTGCTCAAGGGTGATTAAGGGCCTCGCCGCCGTACTCAAGAGTTTTCACTGAGGTGCCCAGGGGTCGCGTTGTCGCGTCCAGGGATATCGTGTTGTTGTGCCCAAGGCTCGCCAGTCGTGCTCAAGAGTCGCACCGACGCGTTGTGGCTGATAGTAGTAAGTACCGTCGTATTCGAGGTTAGTACCGTCGTGCTTAAGGATCGTAATGACGTACCCGAGGGAAATATCTACGTCCTCGCGCTCCAGGATCGTACTGTAGATCGCACCATCGTGCTCATGGATTGTAACCTAGTGTACATGGATCGTACCGTCGTGCTCAGAGGGTACTACAGTCGTGCTCGAGGATCGTACCATCTTGCTGACATGGTCGCACGGCCGTGATGAAGAGGTTGAGCAATCATGGGCGTTCAGGACTGTGAGTCACGGGGAGACGACTTGTTTGGATGGAGATGGCATATTATTGGCCGTGTGTGTGTGTGTGTGTGTGTGTGTGTGTGTGTGTGTGTGTGTGTGTGTGTGTGTTTTGAGAGGGAGGAGAGCAGGTGTGGTGATGAGATCAATATGCAGGTGGTCACCTTGATGGCTGCAGGAACCCTGGGAAGGAGGTGGGGTCGGGTGTGGCCTCGCTCAGGGGCCTGCCAACGGAGGACAGTTCCTCCGCCTTGGGATGTGGCCCGACATTTGTGCTCGTCAGCCCTTGTGACAAGAAGCGGAAGGGGCCCGTTAGAGTCAATGTAAATGATATGAATGTGGATTCCTCTTCAGGCGCTTCGATGAAGAGTGTGAGGAGGGTGTCGGTGTAGGTAGGCTGGTGCTGGCAACCGAGGAGCCCGGTAGTCATGGAGATGAGGCAGTGTTTCAAGAGCTGTCGGTTACCAATGACGTTAGTTCCTGATCCTCCTGCCTCTGACGTTACTCCACGCCTGACGCCCCCTCCCCCCAACCAATCCACCCCTGCCATTCCACCCCAGACGTCACGCTCGCCACACCCCCTCCTCACCACCACATTCGTCCTCTGACGCCAATCCACTCTGGCGCTGCTCCATCGTCACTCCACCTTTGGCACCATCTCACGCCACTTCGCCTGTGAAACCGTCGCCTCCATTTCACCACTGATTCCACCCCTCACCACTCCACCTTCCACCCCGCTACCTGTTGCAGCACCCCTCCACTCCATCCTTAATACCACACACTTAACCTTGAATGTTGTGGCCTTCTCACACATTTTTCCAGTGTTTTGAGCTTTCCACATTCCCCGTGCTTTGCGTTCATCACACCACTCATGTTGTGAGCTAGCCAGACGCTCCCACGTCTTAACCTTTACCACATTTTCCCCCCCATGTTGTGACCTTAGAACACACTCCCCTGTTAAAAGTTGATCACATACCCTCATGTTTTAAGGTTACCATACAACAGAGCTTGCAGTCCTCTCCCCTAGCAGTGTCTTGTATAATCGTCGGCCAATGTCGGCACTTCGCTCCTACTGACGTGTATATAAACATTGGGCGGTATCAGCTGAGGGTGTTGTTGACTGGTTTTGGTGAAGGTTATGGTAGGCAGCCGAAGGCGTGCCTGACCCTCGCGTTGCCGAAGAAGTGTTGCTGATCTCGTCACACATCATCGGAGGGCGGTGTTGTCACTGTTCCATCCATCACCATGGATTGTATTCTTGCCCAACTTTATGCATGTGTGTTGAATCACTCATATCTCACCACCCCACATGCTTGAGCGCGGGCAACGTAACTACACACACTTGACAGAGTCGAGTATTCAGGGTTATGTAAGTCATGTGTGGGTTTGATGATATTCCAGGTGTATTGGTTTGATCTAGGTGGATGTGTTCGATGTTCCAGGTGTATGGGTATGATACTCCGATATTCCTTACGTGAAAGATTTGTTCATTTCCCTCCTTCAACTTGTGTGAATTGCGACTCTGTCGTGTCGTCTAAGTTTCTATAAATGTGACTTTGTTACCTAAAGTTCGGAAATGAGGAACCTGCTTGCTATTGGATCCCACGTTTGACTTCCTGAGTGTGATGGTTCGACCCCTCTGGGTCAGGTCATAGGGCCACCATTATTCGTAACCTTCGTCCCCCTCGTAGTCAAGGGGACAACATGCTCTTTGCCTGCTGTGTGCCCTTCAGTGCCAGCTCCTGCACCTCTCCCTGGCTGGCGGCTGTTGGTCGGGCTTCTGTCATACGGTGTCAGTGTGGAGGACCAGAGAGCACTCTGGTCTGTTGGTCTAACTTGTCCATAACTTCAGGTTATTATAGTGCTTATGATATTAAGAGTCAAGCACCGTCAAACCCCAGTTTCAGATCAGCCTCTGGAGTATTAATAGGAAATTATTTTTATACGGTATTCGGTGAGCGTAGATTTTATTTCAACCTTTTTTTTAACTTAATGGGGTGAAAAGGAGTTAGCAATGAAGATAGATAATTGCAGAAAAGATGTATTTTCAAGATTTCGCTCGTTGATTATTAAAAAGGGAGTTGCCTCCAACGTCATGGATGGGGAAGACGTGAGTCACACTCGAGTGTATGTAAGTTCGGCTATCGCTGGTGACCCTTACCCTGGTTCTTCAAACCGCCTACAGTGGATTAGTCCATGAACCCTGATTTTTTTATTTTTATTCGCTGCGGTCAGCTGGTAGTGTATTGTGCCGCCCATGCTCATCCTGTGATCGGTAGCGAGAAAGGATTACAGGGGTCACAAAGTGTCTCAGTTAGACCCTCCTCCCCCCAGTGGATAGATCAAAATGGGCATGTCTATCAAAGTTCAGGTCGATGATCTGAGGAATTGAACGAACTGCCCCTATCTATAAGTGTTAGAGAGGAGGTGTACACGAAAAGTAGCTTGTGTGTGTGTGTGGGTGTGTGTGTGTGTGGGTGTGGGTGTGTGTGTGTGCGTATTTCTCTACGGGGGGGGGAAACTTAATTAAAGTGCATTAATTATTCAGTCATGGCTTACATCAGGAGTGTTATATTTGTAGGGGAGGAAGTTTTATGTTCGTTATGAACCGTGTGTTGCAAGGTGTTGGCGCGGGAGG
Source organism: Panulirus ornatus (assembly GCF_036320965.1). Classification (NCBI taxonomy): domain Eukaryota; kingdom Metazoa; phylum Arthropoda; class Malacostraca; order Decapoda; family Palinuridae; genus Panulirus; species Panulirus ornatus. Next base: position 10,068,743 of record NC_092238.1, on the reverse strand, counting down.
AGAGGTCACGCAGACGTACAACACAGCAGGTGATGGCGTGGGCGAGAGGTGCGTCTCCTCTTGTTGCGCTGTCGGCGGCTGGGTCATCGTGCACTCCATGCGCATCCTGTGAGCGGTAGCGCAGATGGATCACAGAGGCCACACAGCAGGGTCTTCTTCAGACCCTCCTGGTAGTAGGTGGATGATATCATTACATATGTTACAAAGTTTTGGAGTTCAGTACATAAGGTGACAGTCCTTCATATTGTGAGGTCACCGACCCCCTGCAAAGAGTGGATACAATGCTGGAATTTCAGTGATCTTGATATTAACAAGTGTGTTGTGACGGTTTGTTGGTGAGGTTGTTTGGACGTATCCCCAGAAAAGGTTCTGTTTTTTTTTTCACATTGTCTAAGACATAGTGTTCTAGTTTCTGTTCGACTCTCTGGCAGCTAACTTTACAGTTCACATGATTAACATTTCCATATAGGCCAAAGCACCAATACTACTTACAGCCTAGCCTAGATAGGCCAAATAGGCCAAGGCACCAATACTACTTCCAGCCTAGCCTAGATAGGCCAAATAGGCCAGAGCATCAATACTACTTCCAGCCTAGCCTAGATAGGCCAAATAGGCCAGAGCATCAATACTACTTACAGCCTAGCCTAGATAGGCCAAATAGGCCAAATAGGCCAAAGCACCAATACTACTTACAGCCTAGCCTAGCCATAAACAATTCACATGATTAACATCTCCAGATGGGCTAAAGCTTTAGCCAGTAGTACTTATGGTCTAGCAGTGTAGCAATTACAGCATCTTGTTTGATCTGCTGATCTTGTTACTTTCTCCATACACGTATTTGCACGTATCACTGTGATGAAGAGCTTTTCTCCTCGTGCCTTTTTATTCTCATCTTTTGAAAGAGGTCTGTTACCACCCCCACCCTAAAGTACAGTTTTGAGACTTCTGATTGACAGTCCAAAGTTGTTTTCAACAACTTTTTTATTGAGTGTAAGTTTGGCTAAAATATTAACTTTATCATGGATGCTGTACAGCTGGTGATTCTTCTCAGTGCTCTGTTTTATGTGGCTTTACAGCCTCGTATATTTGACTTTGAGAGGGTGGACCAGATCAGGCAGGTGAGGCGTGAGTTAGGGTGGAGCGGATGAATTGTTTGTAGATGACGTGAAGGGATTTCTTTGATTGTCCAGCTACTGTTGTGAGGACATTTAGCTTTTGTGCGTTGCTTTTGTGTTGATATGTATACGATACACGTGTTTCGTCTCTGGTCAAGGTTTCATGCTTTGTCTTTTTAATTAATCATCGTCATTATTTGCACCTCGTTTGTGGGAATTGACGAGACGGCGTCAGGGTAGTTCTTCCCATTCTTCTGGCAGTTGTTTTGTCCCTCAATGTTGTGTTCTGTGGCTGTGTTACGGACGCCTTGCCTGCCACACTTCACCCTGCTGTCTTTACCCTGACCGTTAGTGTGCTGTGATGTTTACCTCACGGGATGTGTTCCCATATGATCTTTTCCTCTGGTTCCTGGTAACATTGGCGTGTCCGACAGGAAGCGGTCGTCTCTGTGGTTCCTCAAGTTCCCCCCATTCCCTCCCGCTCGTACTTCCTCCTCTGCAGTTTCCTCCCCTGTTGCGTGTGATAGTTTTCCTCCCTTACATATTTTCACTCTTCTCTGTCTCCCTTTGTCGTGTTATCCACCGCCCTCGACTTCGCCCTCCCATCACTTCTTTCTGAATTTCTCTCCTTGTTACTGTTCCATTCCATTATCGATCTCTCTACCATTCCGTTCCCGCATCCTTCCCGCCGTTTCCCCCCGTCCTTTCCTTGTGCCCTTCTCCTCCCACTTTCTCTTTACCCGCGTCACAATAGGGGCTAGGGCGCCACTCCCTCGGTCATAAAGAACAAGACAGTATTTGTCTTATGAACCAAGCCATTAACCCCCTCCAATGGCTCCACGTCTCCAGACCGCCGCCGCCCCCCACACACCCGACCCCCGCCTCCCTTCCAACCATTTATTTTTTAACTTGGCAGTTTACAGGGGACCCCCGAGCGACAGTGGCCAGATACGGCAAGTCTGGCAGCCCCCGCGCCAGAAGTTCGCTTCTTGTTTTGTAAACTTCTCCACACTTGGGAGGGGGTGCCTCTGCAAGTTCTTAGTTTGTGAACTTCCGCAAACTTAGTACCATAGTCCATATTTTTTTTTTTTTTCATCTTCTGGCAGGGTCTGTTTTGGTTGAAGAAAGCCAGAAGCCAGTGTGATAGGGGGCATGCCCGCCAAGTGTGTAGCGGTGCCACGTCTGCGAAGATTTCTGCTAGGTCTTGTGCCTTTCTGAAACAAATTTTCAAACCGTATTGGTTTTCTCCGCAAGCTTCAGATAGTAAAAGTAAAACGCACTGGGTTTCGAACGCACAGGCGAGAGGCTCCGTTGCCGTCTCTGAGCGATTTATGCCCCCTCACGCCACCGTATGTAGGAGTCGGGGGGCCAAGGTAGCTGGCTACTGTGTTGTGATAGAGGATTTGTCAGCGATTAAAGGCTTTATGTTGACGGGACGTCACATCAGCCGTGTGTATGTTCGTCAGCTCAACTCCTGTGAGGCAGCCAAAGACTGCTTATGCAAATGGCTTCTGGGTAATGGCATAGATTTTAAGCGTTGCACAAGAAAGTGCCACTGATGGTCACCCGAGTGCGTCCTGGTGCTCGTCCCTGACACATTACGTCAAGGCTGTGCGGTGAGTCTTTCGCCTCTGGGCTACACTCGAGTTCCCAGCCTTGTCCGCGGATGAGAGCAGCACTTTCGCTCGACTCACTCGCTGGTGGTAGAGGGAACGGTGTGAAAGTAACAGCTCCCGCACGCCAGCCAGGATACGTAGCTGTAGAATTTGCAGTTAAGTCTAGCCAGGGCTAAGCCTCCTCAGGGGTTATCATTTGCAAGGTCTTATCGCGCGCCTTTTGGTTCGCCATCTCTGTTACCCAAAGTTTAATTAGACTTTAATTAACGCTTTGAGAGTTTGTAGATTAGGATCTGTACCTTTTTATACATGTTTTTCAAGTTTAAATACCTCGAGAGTTCACTATCCCGGCGGTAGGAAAGGATGTGATGTGTGAATGCCACTACACGTAAGGTGACATTGTGTACGAGAGACCGGGGAAATGGCTGTAGGTTTCTACGTGGGATTTTAGGACGGGAAACCTAATGAATGTGTCGAGATGAAAGAAGCTTATCTGAGGGAGTTATGTAATGGACGCCAGACATTACGCTACGTAGATTATACAGATGGTTTCAAGGCGCATGACGAAACAAAGAATCCTTAACTTTTATGCGGTTACTGGTCGAGGTAACGGAGGGAGGATTGGGAGTGTGGGAGGGTGAAGGAAGACTTGTGGACTGAGGGAGGTTAACTTCGTAGTGAGAGAAATGTTTGGGTACACGAGTAAAGGTAGAGGACGTCTGGAGGTGAATCCTGGTGAGGGAGGAGGATCCTCGTGCCATCCTTGACAAGGCCGCAGCGAGGCCAGGGGCGGGCGCGGCGGAGTATCATCTGTCGATTGTACCTGTCATCACCTCCGCAAGTGCTGGTCACACCTTGCTCACCTTCATCCAGTAGGTCACTCGCTAGTGGGCGCCGCCCCTTTGTTCCTGCACTCTCTCTCTCTCTTCTGCGTCTCCAGTGGCTCCTCCATTTCTCCTCTCGAGCCTCCGCTGTTAGCTATTCCAGCCCACGGCTTGGGCCTTCTTAAGCGGCCTGCTTTACCCCCAGCGGAACTTCAGCCGAAGGATCTTCATCCTCGCGTCGGCAGGGTGTAGGACGCCAGAGCAGTAGATCTACCTCAACGCCACCTGAATACCTAAGATCTCTGTCCATATGCCTATAGCGCGCTGGACGTCCGCCATAGCGCTTCTAGAACCCACGGCCTCATCGTATACACCGATAAAGCACAGAACCTTAGTCTGCGCGTTCAGGATGCACAGGACTTAAGCTCCTCCTGCCCTCATTCGACGGGAACAGACAACACACACACACACACGCCGTAATTCTGCCAACATTGCCTTTAGCCCGCGGCCTTCAGACGCTTATGACAGCCTGTTTACGGAAAAGAACGGTTTGCCTAAAGACCACTTGCTCATTCATGCTACATACTTTTTTCTTAAGACTGCGAACGCCTAAGTCTCTCTCCTATAATGCCACGCACACGAATCTGTTGGCTTTAAACGCAAGCCACACGCTCTTGGGAACTCAAAACCAACTCTCCCTGACTCACTAACCACTGTCAGGCCTGCCTCCTGAATTTCTTAGACGGTGACCCCTTAAGACCATTCGCCTTCGGACCACGAGCTGGTAACTACGTATTTGCCTGCTGGAAGCGTCTCGAGAGTGGGGGAGGGCGCCTGGCCTTTGGAAGGCACAGGAATAATTAGGACGAGATGTTGACAAACGGTTAGGGCCAACGCGCAGCGCCCACCTCAAGAATATGTAGAATTACGAAGAACAAGTCGTGTGGGTGGTAGAGTGTTGTGTCTGAGGAGATATTGTGTTCTTGAGAAGGTTTGGGCGGTTGATTAGAGACCCGGTGAGAACCTAACCGCAGGAGGCGGTCGCGAGGTGCATGTCGGAGGACCGTCTTGAAGGCGACAGATTGTGGCAATGAGGAAGGGTCTGGCTTGCGGTGGTGGCCATTAATACATGTCTCAAGAGAGGTTATGTCCCCCCTCCCTTACCCAGATGGTGAGAGACCTCTCACAGTCCTCCCTTGGTGCTCGGACGATGCTTCAGCCGCATCGCCCTAGCTGTCCCAAGTTCGAGGCCACTGATGGGGCCCACTTATAGCACTTGAGAGTTTTATTACTGAGAGAGAGAGAGAGAAAATAGAAAGGTTTTTATGGCCCTTTCTTGGAAGTTTTACCCGTGCAAACATATATATATATATATATATATATATATATATATATATATATATATATATATATATATATACATATATATATATATATATATATATATATGAAATGTGTGTGTGTGTGTGTGTGTGTGTGTGTGTGTGTGTGTGTGTGTGTGTGTGTGTGGGTTGGGAAGGTTTTATCGCCGTCATTTGACAAAGTAGACTCCCATTTTCGTCAGAGTACTTCTCACTTCTGAAGAGTCCACCCTGTCCATGCTGCTAAGTGTAGCTGCAGGAGCCCCTGGAAGAGAGGTCCTGGGTTAACGCCGGTAGCCTTTCACAAAAAAAAAAAAAGGGGGTCTCTTGGGAGTCATCGTTGCTGCCATTCCACGTTTTCCTGGAAAACTCCCAACGTCTGACAGTCTTGTCCACCTTCTGCATTTTGTTACGATTTCCTGGATGTCATCGTTCCATTCTCTCTCTCTCTCTCTCTCTCTCTCTCTCTCTCTCTCTCTCTCTCTCTCTCTCTCTCTCTCTCTCTCTCTCTCTCTCTCTCTAGGTTTGCCTCCTGGCCTTCTTCCAGCCTGTATCCAAGAGATACTTTACGTTTTCCTTTTTTTTTTTTTCCCATCCGTTTTCTGCAAATGTCCCGACCATCTCCTCAAGTTTGATCGTCCACGTCTTGTCATTACGCTTAAGTTCTCTCCTTCGTTTCGCATTCTGTCCAGCTGTGTTTCTTTTGCTAAGGGCGATGGTCCTTGGCTTCATTTCTACTATTTCCAGCATGCTTTACCAAGAGGCGTCTCCGGAAGCCAAACTTACGATATTCAAAGGAAAGAACATGGTGAACATCCAGGGCCCAAGGCTCTTCTTCGACGCCAGTCGTCAGGAACATCGTGGGATGCACAGTAGACAAGGTTAAGAGTGCCCTGGACAAGTACCTGTATTGATTTGTGCCGGTAACCCAGGCAGATTCATTGTGCACCCCCATGCTCATCCTGTGACCGGTAGCGCAAAGTGTACCAGACCAGCCAGGTTGTGGCGGCCCGTCCGTGTGGGCTGTGGCTTCCATCAGCCATTTGGTCCGCCAGCCAACGACCCAAACCCGGGGTGGGCCCAGGCTGCGGGGATGGGATATCCTGATTGACTACTTCAGGTAAAAAGTTCAGGTGGCTGATATCCACGTTTCAGAAAGCTCATGTGTCAGAATTTTGCCCTTTTTTTTCCCCCTCAGTCACAGGGATAATCTATCTAACTATTTATTCTTTCGGTTATATGTGTAAATCCTCTCTCTCTCTCTCTCTCTCTCTCTCTCTCTCTCTCTCTCTCTCTCTCTCTCTCTCTCTCTCTCTCTCTCTCTCTCGATGATCGAGAGTGAGAGAGAGAGAGGACTCCCACACGGGCCTGCCCGGAGTCGAATCCTTAGCGCGGCAGTCTGTCCACTGTCAATACAGCTGTTCATCCTCCCCTCTGGGCTGGTGTGTTAATGGGTACCAGGATTAGGCTTGGATGTGCGTCAGCGTGTCTACACAAAGGAGTAAAGACATGGTACATGTTTACAAAGTGGAGAGACTAGGCAAGAAGAGTGTAGCACTTTCTCCCTCTCAGTACGCAGAAGCAATCACACACACACACACACACACACACACACACACACACACACACACACACACTCACCATTGTCTTGTATATTGTTCCTTTGTTTTCAGACGTGGTTTATTTGGCCATCATGATGATGAATTTAAGGACGACGATGAGTTGTGCTAATACCGTTGTTCGCCAACTTTGCGAACACATGATGATGAATGCGCGAGTATCCTTTTTTTCAAACCAGTCACAGAGCCTCTGCATGCGATGTGTTGCTGCGAATTGAAACCGTTTGGATGTTGCAGGTCCCCGCCTGCTCATGGTCACACCGCGAATGAGAAGGCACCTTTGGTGAGGCTGCACCAATGGGAGTACAGTCTCGTCCAAGAAATTTGTCACCCCTAAAGGAGTCTGCATTCACCTACTGCTAGAAAGTAGCGCAGCCATAGGCTTCAGAAACCTGTAGAAAGAGGTGATGGGTAACACCGGGGCTCATTCACAGAAAGTGATCTTGCCGTGATTTTGAATAAATGGATACATTGATATGTTTATGGGATGACGGACCCTTGATAAACAGGGTCTCAGCACGGAGGAGAAACCCATTTGAGATGTCACGGACGACAGACGACTCTTGTTACAGAGTCGAACCTTCGGTTGTTTCCACGGCATCCGGATGTTATGATGCGGAGTCTTCATGTTGTGGCTGAACTGGTGGCGTTCAGTTGGTCGAGGAAAATGTGTGAGCTGTCGGTCCTTGAAGGGTTGGATGGAGGAGGGAAACGTGGATCTGTGAACCCCTCTGGCCCAAGTCCGCGTAAACGACTGAACTTCCACGGCAGTTAACCATTATTAGGTCCTCAGCCCTGGAACAGACCAGCTTGTTTAACTGTTTCTGTGGTTAGGCTGGTAATGTCCGTGTCGTCTCACTGCAGCAATTAAACTGGGAGGTTTAGGATGATGACTTTGGGTAACAGAGTCCCAGACGGGGGTCTCTGCCTCGGTATTATAATATGGACGAGTCACAGACCGGGGTCTCTCTGCTTGGGTATTATATGGACAAGTCACAGACCGGGGTCTCTCTGCTTGGGTATTATATGGACGAGTCACAGACGGGGTCTCTCTGCTTGGGTATTATATGGACGAGTCACAGACGGGGTCTCTCTGCTTGGGTATTATTATATGGACGAGTCACAGACGGGGTCTTTTTGCTTGGGTATTATTATATGGACGAGTCACAGACGGGGTCTCTCTGCTTGGGTATTATATGGACGAGTCACAGACGGTGTCTTTTTGCTTGGGTATTATTATATGGACGAGTCACAGACGGGGTCTCTCTGCTTGGGTATTATATAGACGAGTCACAGACCGGGGTCTCTCTGCTTGGGTAATTATCATATGGACGAGTCACAGACGGGGTCTCTCTGCCTGGGTATTTTATGGACGCTGACAGAGTGCCCCGTCCTCCAGTGTGGTTCGGTGGCTAGCCTCAGTATTGGTGTCCAGGTTGCCTTCGGCGTGGAGGGGATGTCCTTTACCGCGTCGTGTGGATATCATGATGGTGTAGAGTGGATGCCTGACACGGGTGTGTGAACCAGAGTCCCAGGGAATGATGATGATATCACAGCCGTCGCCTGAAACCTGCGTTGTCGTCGTGACTCGGCGTAAGAGCGGATTGCGAGTCGAGTACGTTGCCATAGTGACCGGGAGCAATTTGTGTGTGTGTGTGTGTGTGTGGCATGGCTGCTGTTTTAAGTATTGCTGGGAGAGGGATTTACATGCATGTTGCTCCATCAGTTCACCTACCTTGTCTTTTTTTTAATGTTAGCTGAAACGACACGGGCAAGTAAGGCCTTATCGAGGCCAGTCCGTTTATTATATATATATATATATATATATATATATATATATATATATATATATATATTCTAGCCAGGTGCCCATCTTATCGACCGACCCCTAGGGGTGGCTGAACAGCTGGGTTGACTGTGGACCGATTGCCGCAACCAGGATTCGAACCTATGCGCTCGACCGTGGGCGGCCCATGAATGCGTCGCGGTCAGGAACGCAAACCGCTACACCGCGGAACTCCATAGATATTATGTATGTTCACACCGTCACACGCATGCATACTCCAGCTTACGCCAGGTACATATTAATCGAACATACCCAAAGGGAAGGATGAACGGCTGGGTTGGCTGTGAGCCGGCTGCAATCTGTCCTGGATTCGAACCCTGGGCCATTGAGATAGGCGCCTCATAACGTAACCACTGCGCGATGGAGGTTTTTGCGATGGTTTTAGCTTGTTGCCTTCGCTGCTCACTCATGATTATTCACGAATTACAATTACTTACGCAGTCTTTAATGTAATATATGATTTTAACACACCGTGTCTGTGATTCAGCTGAGGTGCGTGTGGCGCAGAGGTGCAGCTGGTAAAGTCTAGATGGGTAGTTCAGGATGAAAGTCCACACCATTGGAGGACTATGGTCCCTCCTCTCATTCCACGGTATTCCCCCTTGATCTGCTGGTGCCTCTGTAGTCATTCATCAGACATGGCTATATCAATCAACCGCCTACGTTATGAATGTGTTTCTCCCGTATCGTCATGAACCAGTGCCAGGCTGACGTAGTACGTGGCACGAGGGGCAAGTGCGGTGTCTGTTGAGGGTATGTAAGAGTTATATAACAACTGCCCCAGGAGTGTGTGCGAGGGGGAGGAGGTGGTGGGTTCTGAGGTGGGAGTACCGTGCCTTGAATTCCTGCCACACCGAGGAACGTTGAAGACTGCTTTATTGGCGTCGTAGAGTTTGTTGAATGGTCCATATATTTTTTTCTATATACATGGTTTCCAGGTGATCATTTTATCCTCACTGACGGCTCCCTCAGCCCTGTCACTGGGAGGGCAGGTAGTGGTGCGGTTGTGATCCAGCCCAGTGGTAATAGTTGAGGGGGAAAATGTTGGAATAAACACTCGGGCATCTACTCTACAAACTGAATTGTCGGTCATACTTATCGCTCTTGATCTGGTAGAAATCACTGCCACAGACAAGTTTGATCATCTTCGATTCTTTATCTTCACTACTTGGCCTTAACACCTTGAGATCAGAATGTAACATGGTGGTCTCTGAAACCAGAGAGAGAGATACTCAGACATTATTGCTCAAGGGATTCAAATCAAATTGTTATGGATTCCTTCTCTTATAGGCCTCCGTGAGTATTACAAAATTGATGTTTTAGTCAAACTTGCGCCTAGTATAAAAGCACAAGTAGACACAGTTTCTATCATAGTGAAATATGCAAAGTAATACATGTATTGTAGAGAACGTACTAAGATCAGCAGAGTATATGATGATGTAACTGCTAGACTAAGGCTAGGCTACTGGTACTATTGGCGCTTTGGCCTAACTGGAGACGTTAACCAGGTGAAAATTGTAAGTTTGTGGCTAAAGATTTGGACGCAAACTAGGACACTATGTCTTAGAATGTGAAAATAAATGTAGCCTTTTAGTGATAGGACTAAACAAACCCTGCAAAAAAAAAATGTCACAGCACTTTATTGTTAATAACAAGATACCTGAAGTCTGAAAATCGTATCCACTTTTCGCATCGAGGCAAAACTCACCATATGAAAGACTATTTAATGTATTGTAATGAAGTTTATGTGAAAGATTAATTTTTTGTATCAACGTCTGTAATATTAGTCCACCTGGGAGGGTGCTGACAAAGACGTTTATGGCCTCAGTCAGCCTTTTGCGTTGCTGTCCACAGGATGAGCGCGGGGTGCGTGCACGGTAACCCTGCTGGAGACACAGGCTCAATTAAGATTCTTTTTCATGCATTGACAATATGCAGGTGACAAGTGTTGTGCCATTTTTCACTCAGGTTTGCGATAATGTATTTTTTTTTTATTGCCGCGCTCTATAGTTTTTGATAATGTAAGTACAGTGTCTTCCTTCATCTTAACTCTTTTATGTGATAAAAAAGTTAGTTATTGCTTTTGTTGCTTCAGTTATTGTTGTGATGTATGACGTAGGTTTCCTTTGCCTTCATTTTCTCAAGTGTGATCGTGACTCGTGCTTGGATTGATGGAGATGTTTTCTTTATTGCAGGTGAGTGGTTGGAACAACGAGTTATGATTGGTGACAGCGATGGTGTGTTGAAGGTGAGTTAAGTGTTGGGATTGAGTGGCAGCTGTGGTGTAGGATTGAGAGATTGCTTCATGGCTAGCAACCTGACGCTCCAGCCATCCGCTCTGTAGAACTGAAGGCCCAGCCCCGGGCGTGGGGGATGAAGACCCCTGAAGACTTCACCAGGTATGTACCCCCTCCGCTGACGCCTCACCCTCTACCACACCACCTCATGATTACCCTCTTCCCTTGTGCTAATGCCCTCCTCCCCTTCTCCCCACATCGGCCACATCACCCCAGATTTAACCGCCATGTGTCGACCACACCCCTCCACCGGCCTGACCACGCCCCTCCACCGCTTCCTAGAGCATTGGTCCTCCCGCCAGTGGCTGATGACTTAGGTGTATAGCATGACTACGTACATGAGGGGACAGTATCCCTCCTCTCCCTAACCGTACACTCGCACAGGCACCACGTGACCCATAGTCCTCTCTCTCTCTCTCTCTCTCTCTCTCTCTCTCTCTCTCTCTCTCTCTCTCTCTCTCTCTCTCTCTCTCTCTCTCTCCATGCCGTCCTCCTTACCTGCCTTCCCTTTTTTTCTTTTTTGTTTACCAACTTACTCCTCTCCCTCGTGCCTTCTCCCGCTTTGTCTCTCTCTCTTTTTTCTCTCCTGCTTCCGTCCCTTTCTCTTTCCTTGCGTCCATTTTCTTTACCCTCCATTTGCATCTTCTCCATCTATATCCCCTTCGTCTTCATGCTAAGGCCGGCGCCAGCGAGCGCTGGGAAAGCACCCGAAAATCTTGAAGTCGCTGCTAATTAAGGGAGGTGGAGGAGGTGGTTGCTTCAGTTTTACACTCGGATTTCAGGTGACTGCCTCAGTGTGGGATTTTAAGTGGATGTGTTGTGGGGCATACTGAACTAGTAGTGGTTGTCCCACTCGACAGTGGTGGGTTTTCAGTCCTCCACAAGGACCGGCGTAATCAAGCCGAAGGAAACGTCGCGCCTGACGGAGACTCCGTTTAATTAGTTGCCGGTGACGTGTGAGTATTTTCTATTTGTCTTCTTATGGTCGGCGTGACGGGTGGTTCTGTTGGCTTTATGTAAGGCCCTAGAGGACGGCGCTCATCCTATAACTCTTCTGTCTTTGTTAGCGACGAGATTAACTGGCGAACAGACAGTGAACAGAAAGATAAAAGAATGATAGTTGGAGTCGCCCATCCTTCGACCCACGGCCGTGTGTGCAAGCGTCGGGGGGAGGTGATTAAAGCGGTACTTGGGTTCCATCAGCTTTGCCACACCTGACCTACCCTCACGTCTCGCTGGTGGTGCCAGGCTCGTGCAGGAGACGTCCAGAAGGGAGGGAAGGAAGGGAGTGAGTCTCAGGTCCTGGTTGTCGTGTGAGTCAGCCCCCAGAGGTTAGTTGGTTACGGTCTGGTAAGGTGGGCTAGTAATATGGTGGAACTCTCGTGGGGTGACTGGTAAAGTGGTGGCCATATCTTGGGGTTGGTTGGTTGGTGTGGGGTCGGTTGGTGAAGAGGAGTTCTCGGAGGTTGGCTGGTTGTTGAAGGTGAGGTCTAGGGGACTGGCTGGCAACGGTAAGGTCTCGGAGGGTGGTTGTTAAAGGGGAAGTCTTGGGGACTGGTTATTAAGAAGTAAGGTCTCGGAGACTGGATGATGATGGTTAGTTCTCGGGGGCTGGTTGGACAAAGCAAGGTCTCGGGGACTGGTTTCAAAGAGGAAGGTCTTAGAGATCACGTGGGGAGGTGGTTGGATAGGGTGTGGTCTCGGAAGTTGATAGGGAAGTGGATGTTCCTTGGTGTACAAGATGCGCAAAAAATTAATTGAACGAACCCCAAAATTGATATCTAGTATCTATTGATAGATTGAAAGATACTTATATATGAAAAGTACTGAAGGCCTTGTCCCTAACGTTGAGTACATAAATTACCTTGCGTGAATGACATGCTAAGTAGAGAGTGCAATTTGAACCTACGAGAAAAAAAAAGTTAAGATGCTGCATGAAATGTTAAAGGAAAACAGAGTCAGTATATTTCCAGACTGTAGCAGACGAGCCTGGTTACTGAGCATGGCAGACGTGTATGAAGAAATAGCCTTGCACACCGGCAAAGGGCGTCCGTGAAGTAAGCTGTAGTACAGCTAACTGGGATTGGTAATGGTGGTAGGCAGCGGTAGAGTAAGGAGAGTGTGCGTATTCAGGGGCTGGAGGGATATTTTTTCCGAGGATGGTTGGATATATGAAAGGTTACGGGAGTCGATAGATATGGAAGAGATTATAAGGGATGGGTATGATATAGGGAGGTTGCCGACGATAGTTGATATAGGGAGCGGACGCGAGGGCTGCCCTATATGGTGGCGAGTAGGTGTAATATACGCAGACCAGATCCATGGACGTCCACTGGAAGGAAGGCCTGGATTCGGGCATAATTCCAGGAGGTTTGAGGAAACTTAAGAAGTTGCAAACACGCATAAACCAAAGGCTTATGGTGGACCATTGAAAGTGTCATTAATTTTCAACGATGCAGATTTCCAATTCCTCCGGTCTGGAGATAGTTAAGAAATATATAGCAGCGCAGGACGCTGGGCAGAAGCGGCCACCAACGTACTTTAACTGCTGCGTGCTGACATCGCCTCTTAGGGCGGTCAAAATCTTAGGGTTCGAAACCGTGCAAAGATCTAGTGACGAAGCTCATCGAGGATCTAACCTGCTGGGAATGAATCCAAACGCTGAACTCACTAGAATGCAGTAAATCCTGATTGATTGACTGATTTGTACCGGTGTCCCCGGCAAGTTTATTGTGCACCCCATGCTCGTCCTGTGAGCGGTAGCGCAAAAGGGTTACAACAGGGGGTCACAAAGGGTCTTACGTCAGACCCCAGTGGGTTGATAGTACATAAGATGTTACAATTCATATTTCACTACATACATGACATCCTGGAAGACTTGGTTTTCAACGCACGCTTTAAAGAAGTTTTTTTTTTTTTTTTTTTTTTGCACGACAGGCATGCAAAACACGTTAATAGCAACGGAAGAAAAAGATGTCATCAGTCTTGTAAGGGAGTAAGAGAAACAGCCACTTAAACGCATGTAACCCAAAATTGTACAGAGCCATCATTGGACACAGCAAAGCGCTATACTACAGTGGCGGATATTTAACAAGACTCATTTGGTTAGACCAATACCCTTCCACAGGTAAAAAATATATATCAGTTTGCAAAGATTTGTACGACATGATATTTGCCTGATACATATGGTTTAGATTCGACCATCTTGTCTGTCATCGCTCCTAAGTCGTAACTCTTGCCAGAAAAGAACGTGTTTATCCTAATTAATGCGCAGATTTATGCAGTTGCGAGTCCAAAGTCTGATTAGATATGTCACCCCTTCGTGAGATATCTATGTCGCAACATGGAAGTTTCTGGCATGTATTTGTTCTCGAGTTATTGTGTTGTGTCCATTGACCGACAGACAGGCAGACTTGTACACTTGATTCAGTGACAACCTGATATCCCGTGTGCATTCTTATAATAGTGGGACATGAGTAGGGCCTTGACAGATTGCTACAAAGTGTACCATTTTCTCGTTCTTGCCTCAAGATTGGCTGATTGATTGTGCACTCCTGCCACCCTGTGGACGATGGCGCAAAATAGAAAATATAATATACGCTTGCGCGAAAGGTATAGGGGACTGGGCCTTGCGAATTGAGAAACATTTACGAAGGACGGGGTAACTTTGAGTAATTTTTTTATTCTTTTACTAGTTATATAGTAAATGAACTGTTTACGGAGGGTGAGCATTAATGATTGTATTGTATTATACGTACTGCTCTTATACATTTAGGATAATTCCCCAGTAACACAGCGTCAAGGCTACAATAGCCTTGGGAGGTTGCATGGGATAACATACATATGTTTATTAGATGGGTTGAGGTCATTACTGGTGTGCCACTGGGTTTTTCCCTGGAACCACAGCTCTTCTTCATGTCAGTGAAAATCGTGCCAGAAGGATTGGACTCCCATCTAAATACTGCCGCAGATGATGCCAAGGTCATGAGTGAAACAAAAATCGAAGAGGATTGCTTCGCCTTACAAGGGGATCAAGACTAACTCCTAAGTTGGTCGACACATTATAATTGATGAACAGCAAAGACTTCATCCTGGATTGTGGATTACCAGTTATTAATCCTGATTCCCCATTCTCGATGGGAACCATCATTGTGTGGCACATCAATAGCATTGCTCGCCAGCCTCTGTTGTTTGTCGTAGGGACCAGCATGAATGTATAATTTGTGAGAGATTATGTTCAGGGGTGATGGTGCTGTTGCGGTTGAAGGCGTCATATGTGAACTCCCAGCGCCTTAGCTCAGGGCTGTGATCTGAGGAAAGACTCTGGGGGGAAAGTGGGGAAAACTGTAAAGTCAGCGGGGTTATCTTCCCCTGGGTCAGGATAGGGGAACTCCTGCCTCCATGGTAAACCTTATCAATACTGGTGCCATCCATGATGAACAGCCCAGTTGCAGTTGTAGAGACACCCACACCTCGATGGATGTCGCCCATTTGAGTGGAGAGTCTTGAGGGCTTTTGTGCACAGAGAGGGATTTGGGTGTCTTTATACCCGGTTCCCAGTGAAAAGATGGAATCGTGGTTGTTCTTTTATACTAGTGGCAAGACCAAATTCTTTCCTTGTACGAAACATTTATGTTGTTCTGGGACGGCAAAAGAATATGTTCTCACTTGTTAGGACGTGGTGGTTACGTAAACCTACGTGGCCGCGGCCTGCACCAGCCCGACTGAGCAAAGGAGCAAAATGGCAGCCATTTGGTCTGAGATCAACCCCTGAGGATGGAGGATCTCCGAAAACCATCGGAAGGCGAGGTATTTACAGTAGATCTTCCCTTATCTGCCCCTCCTTGCCTCACCTCTTGGTCCGTCCTTGACGACTTTAAATTGCAGGGTCCGACAGCCCTGCGACGTGGGCGGTGCCATATAAATCCGGTGCTGAGCGAGGGCGGTGTTCGAGGCGTGGCGTGTGACCTGGTTCCACCCTCGCCCTCCAGGTCCGGAGGCCTGCGCCCTTCACACTCCACGACTCCACTGACACGCACCAGCAGCCACGACACAGACTGCCGCGGCTGCTCTCCGTAAACATATCGTCCAAGCTTCAAGCATATTCAAGCGTCACCTTGAATTTGTAAAATGTTGCAGACGAAATTCTTAACCCGGTCAGCCTCTGAGGAGCTGGGAGATGACGTCCATACTTTTGAACGACTGCTTCGGTTTGCAAAGTATTGACCCGTCCTTTTTTATGGAACGCTCTTCACATCTGGGAGGGTCTGGCTTTTCATACTTACAACTTAGAGTTGAGTCAACTGATTAACGCTCATAATCTAACCCTACAATTTACGCACTTGCCGTATGCCGCAATGTTGGTTCACTTTCCCCACTTCTAAAGGTATTACTCTGGTTTCTGCTCCCGTCGGGCTAGGTACATGTGTGCCCCCGCCTTTTAACTCGATGACGTATTACTCGGCAAGCTACTGCGCCGCACAATTACTTTGTGGCTGTTGGTAACCTAAGGACGAGCCATTGTGGTTTGTTTCTTTCCTCGCACCTCCAAGCTTTGGAACTCTCAACCCCGCCTTTTATTTCTGCTAACAGCCATGACGTGACCGTTGTATAAAAAGGCTGATCTTACGCATCTTTCGAAATATGTTAAGATATTTTTTTTCTGCTTCCCCTCTTTCTTCACATTTCATTTAAGGTCCGTCTTCGATGTGCGCTAAAGTCCGGAATTAAGAAAGAAAGCGGGTGTGTGTGTGTGTGTGTGTGTGTGTGTGTGTGTGAGGGGGGGGGGAAGTGAACTATAAAATGGAACTTTGGATTTACATCTTTGACCGCGAGTAAGTTTTGATGTATGATTCACAGTCACGTATTTCGCCTGGAAACTGGATACGTGTAGACCACCATCACCGTGATCTTTTGATCTACAGCTGATGCTTACTTCCTCCTCGGGTGTCTGGTGACGGCAGCGGGGACCAGACTGCTCCCGTTATTCCTGCCTCGTTGATATTTAAGCCAAATCCGCTAACCAGAGAACTGTGAGAAAAGTCGCGCGTGAAGTCGGTGAAGAAGATAATTTGACGATAAAAAACACGCCAGGGATAAGTTTTAAGTGGCGAGTGACTTCGAGAACATGATGGTATGTGACATGATAACACGGTGGTATTGTGGTACGAGGTGATAGTCACTTCAGCGAGGGAGGAGGTAAAAGGTATGTTCTTTACTGACGAATTTAAGATTGCATATCGAACGTAGTATCCCTCTATCATTATTGATAATGATGATGATAATAGTAATAATGATAGTAATGATAATGATAATAATGATAATGATAATAATGATAATAATAATAATAATAATAATAATAATAATAATAATAATGATAATAACATTAATGATAATGATGATGATAATATCAATGATAATAATAATGATAATAATAATAGTAATGATAATGATAACGATAGTGATGATAATGATAATGATAAAAAGAATGATGAAAATGTTCATGGGTTATTGCATTAAGTGCAACAAAAGGCTAATGATATACAGAGATAATAAACACGACGTAAACACTGGGGGAAAAAAAGGTGTTGATGCAGAACCAAATCTGTACACGCTTGTTGAGACGGAGGCTGATATGCCATCTGGCAATTGATTATAATGATCACTTTTTTTTTTATGTGTGTGTGTGTGTGTTTTTCTTTAGTCCTAAAGCTTATTAATGAACGAGTAGCGATGTCGTGTGATGATGAATCTAGCAACATAGGAATCATCTTGGAAGAATAACATAGTATTTGCGAAGACCACGGAGCCACCGATCCTCTCCTCTGTCGTTACATGTAGCCAAGACGTGTGTGTGTGTCCACCGTTGAGGGTGTGAGGTTTTAGACCCCGATCCTGGGCTTCACAAGACCTCGCTTAGAGCGGGGCAAGACGCCGACACTAGTATATCTTGGGTATCTATCCATTATCTTAATGGTCTTCTCTGTTTTTTCTGTAACCACTGCGCCGCTCCCAAAATAGGAAGACACCCGGGAGGCCAATTTATCGCCCGCGCTTTAAGTAAGGCATCCGACTTCTTGATTATGTTAAGCAGCAACAGCTCCAACCTGCTGAAAACTCGACTCGTTTTTGATACAATCTCGACATGATTTGAGTCAGGTTCCAAATTCGTTTCGTAATGTTGGGTGGGGATATCTTATGCGAGACGTAAAGAGGCTTCAGGCCGCAGATAACAATAAGCCCTCTGTCAACAGTAGATCGAGTTCCGAGTTGTGGCTAATCTCTCGGTTTGGAGATAACTCTCGACATGTGTTGGAGGGGCACTGGAGGCTCTTGAGAGACGCCCGTCATTAAGGATCTCACCACGGCTAACCCGCTGTCAACTAACTGTCACTACCTCCATCATTACTACAGCTACATTTACCATACCACCACCACCACCTCATGGTGAAGACTTCAACCTCCATCACAAGGCCACTCCAGGAATCGAATGCCTCGACTACCCTATAGGAATTCGAGCACAGTCCCCTCTGTATGTGAAGGCCATTATTACCCTACTATGTGGGAATTCATCCTCAGTCGCCTTTTTATGGGAAATCCTCCACCGCTCCGTACGAACGCAACGCGACCATCATCACTGTATAGGGAGGTCATCATCACTACACCCCCATCTATACAGGAACTCGACGGCACCAGTCGTGCAGGAGGAACCCATCATCACCACCACAATTTTAGGGAAGACAAATGGTACATTGCAGCTCACCAGCTTCCTGGTCGTCGTCGTCCGCATCGCTGAGGTCTTATACCGTACCTCTGATCCATCAGTCACGACAGGTGGGTGTCCGGACAGCTGCAGACGCTTGTGAACGACAAGCTTATGGTCGTGCAACAGCTGTGTGATGTCGTCGCACACGTTTATTGTGTCGCCGCACACGTTTGGTCGTTGCCACGTCCAGTCTTAAAAGGAGAATACAAGATGTTCTAATAATACAGTGCTTCCCAAAGGTACGGGTTACAGCGTTAGTTATGATGCATATTCGAGTGAGTCAGAGTCTGCTGGGATTAGATCGCGACGATTCTGATTAACCTCTGCGAATGTGCGTCCATGGCAGTTCCTTTTTTTTTTTTTTTTGAGATTGTGGTCACTTTTCCAATTACCCTGTTGATCTACAATCTTGTGGGGTGTGGGGTTGGGGGAATGTTAAACTAATAGCCTTTGACTCCTGTTCTGTAGTACGTGGCGGGAGATCTGTAGCCCCGGCGATGACTTCATCCATGCCCGCCCGAGGGCCAGCAGGTATGACGAGTTTCTGGCCTTCAAGAGCACTCGAGACTACTGTTACACGGCGGCCGACACCCTATTTGCAGGGTACAGTGTTACAGCCGCGGGGTAACTGGAGCTGCGGAGAGGTGTGGTTCTTCTGTATCTTGACCGTTGTTGTCGGTGAGCCGCATTTTGCCTCCTTTTCTTGGTCGCTGTAAACTACAACGTTACCTTGGTGAAAATATGGCAGTAAACGAACAGGAAAGAGGAAGGCGTTGTCATGAGATGAATAGGCTTTTGTGCTGGTGGTCTCCTTGTAGGCATCATCTACCATTTACTTGGCCATTGTTTTATCTGCCTCATTTATAACGTCCGTCTTGGTATCTCCTTGAGAGCCTTACGCACACCTGGTGTCTAGTTACCTCCGGCTAATTACGTGTGTTACGAGTACTATTGGCCTGGAGTTGTTCCAGTGTGTCGTCGTATACGGCATAGCACGTCCACAGCCTTTCGGTTATGGTATACATTTATGGCAGAGTCTTACAGTGTTTTCTTGTCAAGACGATAGTCTACAGTTCTTTACAGCACAACAGTTATGGAAGCACAGAATTTCTGGTCACTAGATCCTAATCATGTCAGTAGATAGATGGTCCTGGCTCTGCATCCGTACCTTGACTGGGTTGAGTCAAAAGCTCACCCAGGCAAACTTCCAGACTTGACCCACTTGCCCTACGCCGCAGTCTTATTTCACTCTCTCTCTTTTATAGGTATTACTTTGGTTTTCGCTTCTAAGAGCTGGCTGCTTGTGTGCCCCCACCACTGTCTAGACCACGCAATAATCGGCACGCTTCTGCGTCACGTTATTAGTGTGGCCGTTGGCAACTCACGGGTGGGCCGTTTTGATAACTGTTTCTTTCCTTACAACCAAAGCTTTGGAATTCGCTGCCCTCTAATGTCTTTACCAATACCCATGACCTAGTACATTTGTAATACAGTTTTTCACTTCCTTCAAAATTCATAAATGCCTTTCCCTTGTTTCTTCTTTTTTCTTTTTGATAACCCTTTTCATATTTCAATTTAGGCCTGGCCTTGATGTGGACTTCGTGTCCATAACTGGAGCCTCTGACGTGAAAAAAAGAAAAGACTTAGCATAAGCGACATCTTCCGGCAGCAGAAATTGACGGCTCACAGGGAACTTCGTCCGTGCTTGACGGACCTGTGTGCCAGCGTGCGAGTACAACCCACCGTCACGACCGGTATGAAATGATAGAAGACTCGGCAGTAGCCACAGCAACACCCTCCACCACATGGGGGCGCAGGACCCCTATCATACCACCACCACCACCACTGCTGTGACGCGCTCATCACCACCACTACTCCAGGAAGGACCTACGACTATCGTGCAAGGGGGGGGAGGTCTGTGGCGCATCGACCTTGGCATCAGTCGGGTGCGAAGAATGAGTGGGCGCCGGGATTAATTACACGTGTGTTCGTGGTGGGCGTGGGCCACGGCGCTGTGAAAGTTAAGGTGAGGCGGACGGACGAGCTGCCATGTAGATACCGAACGGTGCTTCCACGGACAGGAGGCGGAAGTCTTCACCTACCAGAAATGCGCTGAGCCTATTGTGGTACCTGTGTGGGCACGCCACTGTGTCTTGAGGTGCTGAGACAGCGCAATGGAACTTATTTCTTACCGAGCTGTGCGTAGCTACGCCTTACAGTGGTTCGGGGGACTGCTTTCTACCCACGCAGCGCGGTCTGAAACCAGGGTTCTGTGGGTTATGGTTCCGTCATGCGAACCCTACCCGACATGGGTCACTCATGTCCTCGCCTGTGTCACGGTGCTTACGTGACACATACACATATATACTGTTTCCACTGATACCTGAAGCGCTTACTGTATCAGTACATAGCCATCTCAAAGGGGTTCCTAATTTGTACACTGTATCTCACGCTGTTTCCTTTAATACCTGAAGCACTCGCCCCACTGTATCCTCTGCTCCTATCTCCAGTAATACATGCTTGAGAGACTCCGCTGTATCTTACATTGGCCTTTATGATGTGTGACACGTTGACATATCCATTGTAATGCCGTGTCTAGCGCTACCAGACAGACGTTCCTGTGACACTCTTTTTCGTGTCTCAAGGTACTGTCAAGTGACGCCTCCGCAGCACGGGCTGACGCTCCACAATTTTTCGGTGTGTGTGTGTGTGTGTGTATTGTGGACGCGCGCAGGAACATGGTTGACAGCTACAACACATCTACAACACACGGGTAAATAATCTCCCCTCAGAGGACCATAGGACATGGCTGTAATCATTCACTGTCTCCCTCAGGCACAACTTGTTTACGTTAGTTGTTTCTCTCTGTTGTTAGAGGTTGTTGGTGATGTCTTGCTGCCATATTCTTTGGCGTTGTGGTTCAACGGCAGCCGTTTTTATGACTCTCCAGCTGCCCCTCTCAGCACATTAACATCCAAAAGTCTCTCTTTTACACGCCTGTCAATTAACACATAATTCAATGACCCTCTCGGGCCATCTCTCCTACTCGCATACGTATGGACTATATGTATGGAGTACTGTAACTCACTGTCTACAAGTGTGTAGCCAGTGTAGGTGTCTCATCGTATTGTGGCAGGCGTGTCTTTTCTCTGGAGAATGAGCTTTTGAATACTGAATACTTGAGGCTCTGGCTGGAGGAAACATGGCGTGTTCGAGTTATTTTCAGAGGTCTTTCTGTGTGTGTGTGTGTGTGTGTGTGTGTGTGTGTGTGTGTGTGTGTGTGTGTGAGACCTCGGGTTAGGTTTCCGGAGAAGAGTTAGAGATGGAGGGAGTTGGAAATAGAGGAAGGAGGATGCGTACTGGATTACAGGATGAAACATAGGGGTTAGGAGGGGGCTGGAGGCTCGGAGGAAGGATATGGCTATGGCTGCTGGAGAAGAAGGATGCAAATGCAGGACGGATGGGAGGTAAGGAGGAAGAATGAGGGTTGAGAAGAGGAGGGAGAGATGGTGATGTGGATGGAAGGGGTGGCGAATCAGAGGAATTGAGGAAGATGGGAAGTACGGAGGCGCGTTGGAGTTCGTAATGGAGGTTGTTGGGTGAGATGTAGGGGAAGAGGTGAGAGCTGGAGGAGGAGGTTCTGCTCCTGGAAGATGTGGAGGAAGGGTTGTGAGGAAATGCCCCACAAGTTATCAGTTCCAGCGCGTACTAGTTATGGTTGTGAGACGTCACGTAGCTTAGCAAAAGTAGTTCCAGCACGTAACACAGGTGGCTGTAAGACCTCACGTAGCGTAGAAAGTGTAGTTCCAGCACGTACCACAGGTGGTTGTAAGACCTCACGTAGCGTAGAAAGTGTAGTTCCAGCACGTACCACAGGTGGTTGTAAGGCCTCACGTAGCGCAACAACTACCGGTTATGGACGAAAGGTTTCCGTTGTAGAACAACCCTGAGTGTCTGTCCTCATGCTTGCGAGTCCCATCACAACATTCCCATCACAACATATATATATATATATATATATATATATATATATATATATATATATATATATATATATATATATATAACTGTGGTCTTTACGTGGGGCTTGTGTTATTACATATACACACGAGCCACTTTGAATGACACACTTTTGATTCATTTTTGCATCAGTTCACTGAGAAGCATAACAGTCTTTCAGAGAATTTATATGTTTATATATATGTTATTTTTTTTTAGTTTGGTATTACTGAGGAGAATGTGTGTAGTAGAAAGTGTTCAAAATAACATGAGTTCCAGTTCAACCTTTTGAGCCATAGTGACGTGTGCTGAATTGTCATGTTGTGTCATATTTTTCCTCCCCTGCCAAGGAATGAAACAGAACTGGGTAATCACTAGCGATGTCTAATCCCTGCTGAGTGTGGCAGTCCATGGGAAACCGTCGAAAAGGATCAGGCTCTAATTCAACTGAATTTTTTTTTCTTTATACTTCTAAAAGAATAGTTTTATTGGCAGGCATAAGGATTCCAATGTTTTTTTTATAGATGATTTATTTTTTCAATGGCGAGTTTGTATGTGGTTGATATGTGATTTCGATCTTTTTTTCTTTAGTAGAAATCGATTCAATTCATTATTGGATTGTGATATATACAGAGGAAAGCATCGATGTGTTTGTTATCCAGACGGTTCATATGATGGGTCGTGGGTTGTGTTGGTGTTGGTGGTGTTGCCTTGAGGCGTCGAGTGGTGTATGCCTTCAGCAGGCAGGAGAGAGGGAGGGAGGGAGCGTGGCATGCAGTGAGGCCAAGGCTGGTGCGTGAGCAGGCCTGGAAGGCAGGGGCGCACCGGCCGGCCGCCTCTGCAGCTTACTTGGTAATTGCCCTCATACTGACTCTTAATTGGCAATATGATCTTATGGACCCCCATTAATTACGCCGCCGGCTCAGGCCAGGCACTCGAAATCCACAGAGATAAGGGAACGCTGTATATATATATATATATATATATATATATATATATATATATATATATATATATATATATATATATGAATATAGTGAGTTTTGCTCAGGAAGATCTGTTCGTGTGACACAGCAAGGTGACGGAAACAGCAGAATCTTCCCTGAGCTGTGCTGACCTCGGCAGCCATCCGTCGAAGGCTCTCTCTCTCTCTCTCTCTCTCTCTCTCTCTCTCTCTCTCTCTCTCTCTCTCTCTCTCTCTCTCTCTCTCTCTCTCTCTCTCTCTCCATAAACGCTCAAAACAATCGCTGAGGGATTCTGTCAGCTGGTTTAGGTACCACTGACCAGTGAAGCTGGCGCCACACGCGCTTCACCTATGAAAGAGGAATGTCTTAAAATGAATAAAGGAGGAGCGATGGGCATACGTAGGGAAAATAGTATGTGTAAGGAAGAAATGAAAGATATGCCAGAAGGAAAGAGAAACAAGGAAAGGCAAAAAATTGAAAAAAAAAAAGATTTAAGAAAATACGGAGTTTGAAATCCTTTGGCAGCCGACCAGACAGTGGCTGTCGTACTGTGAACGTGATAAAAGGACGAAAGAAACAAAGAGGTTTGTGAATGAGAGGCCGGTCCCTCACCGTCTCTCGTTGTGGTACAGTCGGACCATAAATTACCTCGACCCCCTGGGGTGCGATGGGGTTTCAGAATGAACACTACTTCCTCCACTGTCGTCCCGGTTGGGTTGGTAAGTATGATCGAGACATCCCTGCCTTATGGCAAGTGACAACAAGAATGGCGTCATCGGTGACCCCACCCATTCCCGTATAAGGAAAGCAGGGCGACCAATAAGAAGCCCGATACGAGAGCTCGGTTAGGAATGTTTCGCCGGTTTGTCATATTGGTTCGACGCCGAAGGGGTGAAAGTTATTTTTTTTGTCTGACTGTACGTACGTACGTCATGGCAGAGAGAGACACTCAGCCCAGCCGGTCTGCAGCTGTCACTGATGGTGATGATGATTCATGAGTAGCTAGACTTTAGGTATTCGCTATGGGGAGAAAGATATCAGAGCCTCTAGGTCATTGCCGTAGGAGAACAGGGGACGTAAAAGATAAGAAGAATCGATGACAAATGATGTCTCCAAGATTAGAAGGCCCCGGATCTTGCGAACCAGGAGAACGGGAGATGGAACACTGTGATGGCGCTTGTCAGTGCATTTGTTGTTGGGCGGTGAACGTCAACCAGTAAGGTTGTAGGAACTGCTTAAGGAGAAAACTTGCACGATCGTCACGATGCGCAGAAGTTCGTTCTAAACCCCAAATTACAAGTCGTGGTAACGCAGACACGGGCTGGAAAAGCATGTTTTATATAGAAAATGTGGATTTCAAGTTGGACGTTCTTGTTACGAACGTATACGTCGAAATGATTCCAGTGTGATATATGGAGGAGTGAATGTAATTGTTTCACTGTAGAGTGAGACATAGACACTGCGAGAAAATAGCCTCTGCATCCTTGCCTAAGAAGGCATTACCTGCTGGTGTGAGGGGCATAACGAACCTGTTGGCGGATTGTATAAGAAACGCCCTGACATACGCAGTGTGTGTGTGTGTGTGTGTGTGTGTGTGTGTGTGTGTGTGTGTGTGTGTGTGTGTGTGTGTGTGCCGGACCGGCCGGTCTGTGAGGGCTTCGTAGTCCTGCATGTTTGGTAACCACCACCACCTCAAACCTGGTCCACCAACGCCACAGTGTGGTAGGTGGTTCACCGGTCCAGCAGCGGAACCTAGAAGCTAAACTCCTGCAGTGTCAGGTAAATATAAGGCAAGTTGATAACACCAAAAGTGCTGGGATTATTGCCAGACTTACTGGAAAGAATATAGTTTGTGAGGATTGAAATCCGCTCCAACAGAGAAAATAGCTCGCGCGTGTGTGTGTGTGTGTGTGTGTGTGGGTGGGTGGTAATGAGGGCGGTATTAGCTGCGTACAATGTAACTCATACAGCTCATTAATCCTTCGTAATGATGGCATTAGAGGATATCTGCCTGACTGGTATAGGTCCATTCTTTTCATAACATGTCGATGAAAGCCATTTTCTTTTTTTCATGTTCAGTTATAAGAATGAAGATTTATCAGCGTGCTCGAACATTCCCAGTACGTTTGATACCGTGTAAAGTATTGAAAACGAAAGGATTGATATCCAGCCCCACCCCCCAAAAAAGACTTTTTTCAGTTCAAGAGTAATTCACATTATTTTTTTTTTTTTTTACTCTGACAACCGAATGTGAATCTTGAAGCTCCGTGTCTGTGGGGATTGTCATGTATGTAAGCTCTTTAGGAGATAAGCTCGTCTGATTCTCATTGTATGGCGGGTTCTGTTGGCGTTTTCGATGCAGAAGGGTGTGAGGTCCCTGGCATGACCAGGACATGCAGGCGAAAGCAGGTTCTCTTGGCCTCATTTCGTGTGATTTGTATAGATTTGTTTTTTCTCTTGATTTCCTTGAATAGTTCACTTCCCATCTTCTCCAGATACTATCGCAGAGACTTGCACTTTTATGGGTTTTTTTTGTGTGTGTGTGTTTCATTGATAGACGTGTGTGTTGTCGTACTTATACGTTTTTCATGATAGACGTGTGTGTTTTGGTGCCGGTACTTATATTTATACGATCTTACCCACCTCCTGTCCTGCAGTCACACCTGAGTATATGTCATTAGCGTCTGCTTCGCTCTGAATTTTATGTGAGTCCTGAGTTTGTGTGCGGTAGGAATTTCGTCGTGTGAAAAAAATTATTTCCGGTGAACAGGATATTCTTGTATAGATCTTTGTTGTCATTACGTTTAAAATGTAGTCGCATAATGTATTTGGATCGTGTAGAATGTGATCTCAGTATCTGATGAATGAGTTACTGTAGAATTGTCTGCTCCAGATAACGGTAGAGTTTTCTTCAGTATTTTGGTGCGTTGGCGAATCGTTTTCAGATGACTTTGACGTTGGTTTAGAACGAAAATGTTGTACTGTATCTTTCCTTGTGGAATCGTTCATAAGGACATAGGAATTTCGTTGTTAGGGAGTCGTCTATTAGCATTGCTACTAATGCATCACACGATGTAGTGTTCAGTACTGCCGGATGTCGAGATAGATACGTTCCCAGTTGTGCCTTACTTCACGTGTCCGTTAGTATATACTGTAGCTATAGACGTAGCGGCTTTGAAGTGATTCGCTGTAGATGGGAGGATTTCACTGGGACGCCGAGGAAAGTTTTGTCGTAACGGGAAGGTGGTCTTGAAGTGTGATGATTATGATAGACCACACTTCGTAGCGATTAGGCATAGTATGTCTTCCAGCACGGTCCTGGCTCAGCACTGACGACACGATGGTCTGCAGCCGGTGAGGGTTAGGGGTCGGGTTACAGCTGGTGGTGGTGGTCCTTGTCAGCACTGACCTTTCCAGGCACACCATGGGAAACGTGACACCCACCAGGTAAAGGTGTGGACGGCCCCGGTGGGAGTGTGGGGATGTTGTGGGGAGCGTGGACTGTGTGTGGGGGGTTGAGGCTGAGGGGAAACTTTTATGGTGATGAGTGGAGTGTGTGGGAGGACTGCATGGGCCTGAACTGCCTGGCTTGTGAACTCGAAACTACCCTATCTCGGGAATTGCATCCTGTAATTCTATGATCGAACAGTCACCGCTGAGTTGTGTAAAGGGTTGCAAATAGGTACCATCAGATCCCTTTTCTTTTACAGTGAAACAAATGTCAAGTGAAATACGCGTATGGGAGAGAGTAAGACGGTCAGTAGACTTTAAGATCTCGTCACTGCTAGATGAAGGACAGGTCACTGCTTCTCCTGGTGCATTACCCTCGGTGGAAATATTGGACAAGTGAATTGTAAAGTGTGTGTGTGTGTGTGTGTGTGTGTGTGTGTGTGTGTGTGTGTGTGTGGGCAGACATAGGGACATACGCTAAAAGCGCCGTGTTGTAGTCTATAAGGAAATAAAGCGTAGCATCTCACTGTTAAAAGTTGCAGTGCTCGTCCGATAGGTGTTTGACGTAAAGAGTCGTGTGTAACGGAGGATGAAACGCAGTACTTAATCTCGTCCTAAGACAGTCCAAGATTATGTTAGTGAATAATGTGGAGTCGATTTACCTTCCCCCAGCCATTCGAGACGTTCCTCACATCCGTCTTGTGTGAACGTGGCCTGCTCGGCACACTTGCTGATCAGGAAACGAGGAAAAGTATTTTAAAGAAATGTGATAATTTGGCTCTGCAGCAGCTCCTCCCCCAGACACAGGATTGGATGGGTGTGTCCCTTCCCTTCCCATGACCCTTTTTTCATATTATCCTCTCCCTATGATCTTCCTCACGCCATCCTGTACCAGTGTGTCAAGTGTGGTGCTGACTGATCTAGAAATATGAAAGTGTTTAAGGAACAGATACTCTTAAGATGGGGGATTTCAGCCAGCCCCTACCTCACCCCCTCACCCTACTCTATGGCCATTCTTGTGTCATCTCGTATCACTGTGACGAGTCTAGTCATTACTGGGAAAGGACTGTGGAAAAGTATGAGAGACGGAAGCAAATATCTTTTTTTTTCTTTTGCTCTCACTTACCAGTAAACTACCAGAATTGGCGAGGGTGTATCCACTTGTAAGAGTTGGCGAGTCTCTTATATGAAAGCACTTTAAGGTTATTGAATGAACCAACTTCGTAAAAATCTAATGATTTATCTGTCCATTGGTGTCTGACAAAGACCTCTTGAGATCTCGGTCATACTTTGGCGTATCCGTTCTCCGGATGGATATGGTTCGGTGTTGTTAGATCAGCCTCTGGTACCGGCAGAACTAGCTGACCGTAAAGGGTCAGCTCACAGGCCAGCCCGCCCATCGTGCTCAAGAGTCGTGCCCTCGTGCTGGAAGTGCCGTACCATAGTGCTCATGTACGTACCGTCCTGCCCAAAGAGTTGGAACTCTTCATGCTCAGGGGGGGCGTACTGTCGTGCCCATGGGGAGTACCGTCGTGCTCAGGGGGCGTACTGTCATGCACATGGGGAGTACCGTCGTGCTCAAGGGGCGTACTGTCGTGCCCATGGGGAGTACCGTCGTGCTCAGGGGGCGTACCTTCGTTCTCAGGGGATGTACAGGTCGTGCTCGATGCGTGCCGTCGTGCCCAGGAGGCGTACCATCGTGCTCAGGGGGGCGTGCCGTCGTGCTCAGTGGCTTGATTTATCGTGTGGATCAGCCGTAACTTGATCGTAAATTGGACTGCTGTCTGCCGCTGCCAAACTTCTGCTGGCCTCCAGGAACTTCTGCTGCCCGCTGGATAACTCTGACCCGAATTAACACCAAAGACCAATTCCCTTAAGTGCATCGGCCTAAATTGTAAAGTTGGTAAGAGGAATTTTCACTTTTCCTCTCAAGAAGATAAAAACAGCATTGTCCTTGGTCTGCCGCAGATAAAAAGAAAAGACCTACGAAGAATTTCCAACTCAGAGACATTTGAGAGTAATGTATACTTCAGCTGCTCTTTTACTCGTGGGATTTGTTTGTTCTGATGAGTGAAATATAGGGTTCATCGCGCGCGCGCGCGCGTGTGTGTGTGTGTGTGTGTGTGTGTGTGTGTGTGTGTGTGTGTGTGTATAGAAGCTTCTGATTGGATCAGCGGAATTATAAATACGGAGGCTGATTGGTGAGGAGCGTGTTGAGGCGAGGGAGTTCGGGAACTGGTATATTTTCCTTTTTTATTTATGGTAGCTGAGACGATACGGGGAACTGAATACCCGAGTCATGGACGTCTCCTATATTTAGAAACCCCTGTCGAAGCCAGGTACCCGTTTATAGACCCCGGCTGCCTCTCCTGGAATTCGAACTCGGGTGGGCCCGTGTGTGATTCATGGTCAGCGACGCTAATCATGACACTCCAGAAGCTTCCTTCGTCGTGCAGGCTACCCCATTGGTGCGTAACGGTACAGTTGACTAGAATCAGCGACTTGCAGGATACAGATGTTTTGAATCATTTGCACATAAAGGGTTAGGAGAAGTGACCTGATGCGAAGGAGAGCTTAAAAACGTCTGGACGGACGTTTTCTTGTGATCTAGAGGTCCCTTCGACGTTGTGACATGTGAAGATATCGGTTCTGTTGGGATCAGTGTAGCGAGTGTAGCCCTGAGTGGATACGTATATGTTGGAAATGGGTTGGAAACAAGCAAGCGAACAGTGTGTAAGTCTGCTAATGGACGCTGAAGTTAGCGTATGGTAGAAAGAAAATGTTGCATCTTAAGGCAAGACAGTGGACTTGAGATACCTATTGGAGTCTTCGAGGGTCTACATCTCCACATCCCGAGCTTGGCCTAGGCTGCTGGAGTGGGTCTTAGGTCCACCAAGCTGTTGGTAGCCGCAGCCTTTATGTCCACGTAGCCCCCCATAGCCTGGCTGGTCTTGTACACTTTGTAATTGCTTGTTCAGCGCATTCTTGATATTTTGTGCCGTGCAAACTATTCTGTTTCTAATGGTAGCTGATAAGGTGTTGAAGAGTCTTGGGCCGCGGATTAAACGTCTAAATTGTTCTCTCTTTTTGTGCATATCGCACCAGTGGATTTCAGAGGTAGTATTCTACAAGGTCTATGCCTGACATGCCTTTAGGATTTTCCAAGTGTAGATGATGATATACCTCTCCCGTCATCGTTTCAGGGATATCCTCCTAGATTTCAGGGGAATTCCTAGTAATTTCCTTCCTCTTCCACATTTATATGGGTTGTGAAAAGTCTCTGAATGATCTGTGATTTCGCATTTTCGTCGCCTTGTAATTTGGTGTCAGAAGGCAACGGTATTCAGTTCTTGAAAGATGTATCGCCTTGAATAATATCATCCTTGGTTTTTCTTCTCTTGAAGGTTCGCAGGATCCAGCCTGCCGTCCTTCTGCGTGGGGCAAATGTTGTCGTGTTCGCTGAAGTTTAGGTCGTTAGACATTATTATCCCCGGGTCTTTCACATTATTCAGCTGGTTTATGATAGCGTCTGTGTCTGTCCAGTGAATTTTGTTTTCTTCCTCTTCCCTATACCGGAGAAGTTGGAACTTATCTCCATTTAAAACCATATTGTTCTCAGTTGTCCAGTTCAAGACTTCTTTTATGTCTCATTGTAGCCTTTCCGCACCTTCTATTGATGTGGTCTTCAGGCTTACTCTTGTATCATTTACAGAGGATGATGTGACACTGTGGCTCGTGTTTACTTCATTGTCAGATATAAGGATGAGGAACTGGAGGGGCGCAAGTACAGTTCCTTGAGGGACTGAGCTTTTTACCATGGAGGCGTTGGAAGTGGCATGGTGTACAATTACGTGTTGTGATCTATTAATTGAAAAGTTGGAAATCCATCTCCCAGTTTTTCCTGTCATTCCCATCTTTCGAATCTTATGAGCTGGTTACACCATGGTCACATTTGTCAAATGCTTTTGCAGTCAGCATTTTCCTTGAATTCCAGAGTTTCTACAGTCCCATCAAAATGGTTAAGCGGCTGAGAGAGGCAAGATCTTCCCGCCCTGCGACCATGTTGTCCTGGGCTAAGTGGATTGCCTCTTAGGATTCTTTCGGTCGATGGTTTGTACTGGGATTGCTTTGCTGCCACCTGTATGAAGTGAGGCGATGTGGGTTAGTTTCAGGCTCTCGGAAATGATGCTGGAATCTAGACTTCCTCTCCAGAGGATATTTAGTGCAACTGCTAAGAAGTGTTTCGCACTTCTTTAATGAAGACTGAGTCCCATCAGTCCGGACCTGGAGATGAGTGCAAGGGCATGTGTTCAATGGCCCTCCCGTGATCTTGTGTTGAGGTGGTGATATCTGCTATGTGCACACTTGGAGGATTACTGTCAAGGGAGAAGTCAGTAGGGCCATTTATCTTTGATGTGGTTTTTAGCTCACTGAATACTGATAGCTCGAATTTATGGAGGTCCCTTATGACTAGAATCTTACGTCGGTGTGATAAAAAGGCTGGTAGATTTCATATACGTTTGTCCGTGTGCGTTCTCGCGTGTGTACAAAGGAGACCGTGTGTGTGCCGTGTGTGTGGTTGAAAAACCTGTGTCAAAGCATTCTGGGAGATTTTTGAGGTGCGCCATAAATAAGGGCTGCCTCTAGAATATACAGTCATATGTGTCATTAGGAAAAAAGTTTACCCGCTCCAGCGAGCGTAACTTTAACAGACCAGCAACTTGAAAAGGGTTTCTACCAAAGGGCTTCCCATTTTCTGTGAGTATCAGTTCTTTTGAGGCTTTCTCTAGAGGAAATATTTTCCGGAACGAAGTTTATTTTCGCTCTCGTTACGCGATGGTGGATGACTCTGTGAAGGGGTATGGTAGTTCTCTCTCCTCCCTCTACGGTCGTATTCCCTCCCGGTCCCACCTCAACCCCATCCTTCCCCGTTGTTTTCCTCCTTCCCTTCTCGATCGTCATGTGCTCTCGTGTGCCTCCACCGCCCGCCATCTCTCCTGCTCCCATTGTCTTGTTCCCTCTTGCGTCCAAAGCCGTGTTCCCGCGTCCAAAGCCGTGTTCCCTCTTGCGTCCAAAGCCGTGTTCCCTCCTTCCTCCATCGTCGCGTTCCCTCCTGCCTCCGCCGCTTGGTGCCCTCCTGCCTACACCGTTGTGTTCCCTTCTCTTCACGGTGCGGCACTCGCCTCCCTCACTCTACTTCTCCCGCCTCTGTCCATCGTTATGACTCTTCCTTCCCCTTCTCTCCCTTGTGCTCCCTTATCCCTCCATCATTAAGTTCAAGGCTCCTCCACCATCATGTTCATGGCTCCTTCTATCAACATGTTGATCTCCTCATCTTCACCTTTGTATTCCGTCCTCTTCATCTCCCCTTTTCCCCCCTCCACCGCGGCATTTTCCCCCCTCACACGCGTTTCAAAGGCTCTCCGAAGTACTGTCTTGAATGTCAGTCCGACACGAAGAGATACAGAAGCCCCCAAACATCAGAACATTTAACTTTGCACAATCCTTGGCGAGGATGTTCGTTGTATCTGAATTGTACCGAGTGAAGCGGACTCCATTGAATATATCTTCGTTATAGATTCCTTTGTTCTCGCCATTCCATAAGGGCCCTAGTTTCACTGTCCGTCTGCACTTGCGATCGTAGATGGAGCTCCAGGGTTGGATAGTCTTTGGAGAATAGAATTTGGGTTTTAATGCGTTCAGGAGAAGTTATTAGCTTCATTTTGTCCATGACTAAGGTTTGGACGATGGAGTCGAATCCTGCATAAGTACGTCCTTCCTCACATACGTCGCTCAGTTTAACTTCGGATCAAACGCTGTCGGTAAATCATGTTGATCATATTTAGTGTGCAATCAGTTGGCGATCCTCAGCTGCCGTTTGAAAGCGAGTCAAATCTATATCCGCATTTCTGGCCTTATACACATGGTGAACTGCGATGGCGTCAGTGTTCGTGGTGATCAGTTTTGGGAGTGTGGCTCCCTCCTTTGGTTTAGGTATAGAGGGTGGGTCGGGACACAGAGACCACCGGAACTACTCCGGGTGATAGAAATGAGTAAATCCTTTGATTTCCTTGATTGTGTTCTTGAGCCATATATTGAGCCATGACTTATCAAGCTGTACGCGGGGATAAAGCCTAGTAATTGCTTATTTGATTTCCCCCATCCTTCCTTGAATGTGGTCTCATGGATTTTAGCCTATGACCTTCTGTGGAAGTGGTGGGGGATATATATATATCCGGTCTTAAACAGAAGGGGAGGTTTTTACCTCCGAGGGTCCTGTTTCCATAGAGACAAGGAAGGCTGTGAGATATCAATGACAGTCAGTTGGTTGTTGATAGTGAAGATATGGAATGGTTTCATGTTCTCAATCTAATCACACGCCAGCGTATTTCAGCTACTGATTCGCAATACTTACGAAATCGCTCCATATATCCTTCCACCATCCCAATCCTGTATTCATTAGATCGCCTTGTACAAGTAAATCCCTTTGTACTAGAACTCCTCGGGAAAGGATACGAAGAGTGTGTGTACCGGCCAGCACTAGGCCCTTCCGCGCCCCATTTCTGCCCTCGACAAATCCACACCGTTATCGTCACGTACTTCCACACCCCCAGCTTATAAACAGCGCGCCCTCTCCTCATCGCCTTAGCTACTCAGTGGGGGTCCTTCCGCATGCCATAACTCGTACAGCGTTTTGCAGCTTTGTAAAACTAGACAAAGAAAATGAATATCGTCTTTTTTTTTGGGGGGGGGAAGTGGTGCTTTCTGTGCATTCACATTTATGTTTAGGTTATGGAAGTAAACTCTCTCTCTCTCTCTCTCTCTCTCTCTCTCTCTCTCTCTCTCTCTCTCTCTCTCTCTCTCTCTCTCTCTCTCTCTCTCTCTCTCTCTCTCTCTCTCTCTCTCTCTCTCTCTCTCTCTCTCTCTCTCTCTCTCTCTCTCGTACCTTGTGGTGTAGCGAGCAGGCTTTCGATGCCTCGCACAAACTTTTTACCCTAACACATTAGGAAGGAAATTGTAGTGTACAGCCAGGTAAACTTTGAGGCAGTTTGTGTCCGCGTTTCTGTTGCCGGAGAGATGCATGAGCAGTGTCCGTCCCGAATGTTGTTTACTCGAGAACGGTTTATTCGTCCAAGTGGACATAGAACGAAGCTTTTTCTGTGACAGTGTGATTGAAAGCTTTCATGCGACAGTGGGGTTGAAGCTTGTGTGTGTGTACATCGTACACTGGGTATAAGGACATCTACATAGGAGGGTGGTAGATGTATCCGGGGGGGGCGCCCAGAGGGTTCTCGTCCCGTGAGAAAGATAAGAAGGAAGGGGGAGAGGAACCAAGTTGGTTGTAGTGGTAATAGAAGAGCCTTGGTAGTACCTTCAGACGCGAGGTGTATATAAGTTGAAAATATCAGAGGAACTTCATATGTATGAGTGATGATATGCGAAGAATATCCACACATTATTAGCAGTACCAAAGGGGTCAGAGTGCACTAGGATAGATCGAAGGTATTCAACACCATGTGTGTGTGTGTGTGTGTGTGTGTGTGTGTGTGTGTGTGTGTGTGTGTGTGTGTGTGTGTGGGGTGGAGTCTTCATTTTTATAATGCTTGGCTTGGTGCTGGAATTATGTGCATATTTATATAATGCTCGTCTTACTGAAGGTATTTTTGTGCAGAAAGTTTCCTCCGGCTCTTGTTTTATATTGGTTAATGTTTTATTCGGACAGTGAAGAGCACAGTTTTGTTAGAACTTAGTTTTTTTAATGGCCTCCAGAAAGAAAATGTGGTGTAAAACTTAAGATTATATCTATCGTCTATTCTTTACGTGTATGGTTTTTTTTTTTTAAAGGGATCGCAATATATAGAGACTTTAGTTGAAGAAGCCTTTAAGCTTCCCGTTGAAAACTTTCGGGTTCTGAGTTTGTAATGAAGACGATCGTAAGAGTCAGGTAGGAGAGAGAGAGAGAGAGAGAGAGAGAGAGAGAGAGAGAGAGAGAGAGAGAGAGAGAGAGAGAGAGACTTAGACATCCCTCACTAACCGTCCCTCTCTCTCTCTCTCTCTCTCTGTCATTTGTCGCCTGGATAAAAGTAGCTACTGCTTTTGTATGTAACCTTTTCTTCTTCTAATATTTCAGTGTCCGTTTTCTGAACGTTATCTTTCCTGTTCTCTGAACGCGAGCGGTTTATTTTTGTATTTCTTTTTCATTGTGGTCGTAATTAGTTGTCTTGTTCCCCCCTCTTTCTTCTCATGCCTCTTGTTCCTCATTCTTCTCATCCCTCTTGTTCCTCTTTCGTTTCCTACCTCTTCCACCTGATGCTCATTATCTCGGCCGGTTTTTGATGATTTTATGACTCTGATTCAAAAGATAGTTTGGGATAGAGAGGGAAGTAGGCACCGTGAACTGAATGCGAGATGTTGACGTGAATACAAACTGCAGGTGTTTCTCGCTGGCTGTCTCCCAGGAGACTTCCCTCACGCACATACTCCGCCTGGCAGAAGAGGTTGTTTGAGAGCGTCACTTCCGTCCACGAAGTCATAACCCGAGGTCCTCTGGTTCGGATCTAGTGAATACCTGGTGACGTGTCATTAGATTCCACTACTTTGTCCCTCGTGTGAGGGAGCTTTGTGTCTTGGAGCGCTCATGCATTAATATTCTCCTTCGTTACTTTGGCAAAGAAAATAAAAGGTGACACGCTGCTCGCGTTACGGGATTTGGTTTCGTCTCGTGGTTTACCCGACAAGCAAAAGGGAAATTAATTTGATGATGATGGCGTCAGTTTACTTTCATCGTGCGTGGTCGACGCACGTGGGAGGGAGGGAGGAGTGTGGTCTGCGAAGCCGAGTCTGCATCCGAGGCCTCATGTTGCACCACGAGGCAGGTTGGCTGAGAGCTAATTAGGCCAACATCAAGGGTTTAGTGTTGGTTCTCACGGTGCTTCGTTGTGCTCGCTGAGCAGGCTCGACCTCCGCTTCGTATTGTGTCTCATTTCACTCCCTGGCCTCCGGTTCTGCACGCGCAAGGCCCCGGATCTACAGTAATGTTAAATATGATGCTCCTTCCACTTACGGCAAGTATTTTTTGTGTGATTTTCATCATCGTTTCTTTATTGTTCTTTATTGTTATGCAGATTCTTTAACCCTTAATGCATAAGATATGTCGTTGAACAATACACCGAGAACTTGCCGTTTCTCAAAATTTCATTATGTCTCGGAGTAGAAAATGCTTGCTGATATTTATCATCGTTGGGAGAGACGGCCTTGGGCGAGGTCTGGCTTCGTGGGACATGTGGAGGAGGAGGAGGGAGGAGGAGGAGGTCTGGGTGCTCTGAGAGGGTGATGTTGGCCTCGAGATTGGGGAAAGGAACGTTCGTGCTGGCCAAGAAGATGAGATCCTCGACCAGGGTTAACAAACTCTTGTTCATTCAACGGTACATTTTTTCAAGTCCCTCCTGAGACTGTCGTAAACGGTGGCGAATGGCTGATCTGAAAGCGCTGAGATGTCTCGATAGGACTTGACCTTAACCCATCGGGAATGGTTATATTGCCGCTCCGCGGGAGGATGGCAGCGCGGAGGGAGGGAGTGCGACGATTACCACAGAACACACCGACCAGACCTCATGAGTTCCCTCCGTGGGTGACGGCGAATTGTGAAGTCTAAGGCGGCGAGGAAGAGGAGCACTTGGGTGCCACCGCGAAGAGAGAGAGAGAGAGAGAGAGAGAGAGAGAGAGAGAGAGAGAGAGAGAGAGAGAGAGAGAGAGAGAGAGAGAGAGAGATCGTCAATCCCTCGAGGTCCTCTCCGTAGATCATGGTAACATTGGCCGTCGTGCACTATATGTGGCTGGCTGGGGTGGAGGGTGGTGGAGGCGTGGCAGGCAGGCGGGCGGCCAGGGTGATCACCTCCGACAGGGGAGAACCCTGTTAGCCAAGTTATAATGGGTTTAGGTCGACGGCGGTCACTTCCCCGTCATATTGGCGCAGGTTTGGCCCGAACTCTTGGCTCGCATCGGCTGATGAAATGGCGGTGAAATTCACCGCCATTATCAACGTGTCTCATGGATGCATACGTCATGCAGTTGCATGTGTTGCTGTACTTCTATGTAAATTACCCGACATGCAGTTAAATCTGTGGAAGTTGTGTACCGAATTTCACTTTTTTTTTCATTTTGGTTTCTCACTTTCCAGTGTCATCAAGATGAGAAGAATTGTTAAAAGATTTCCTCATGTTATTAGAAAGAAAATACGAAAAAGTTATTTGAGAAAGTGGATATGAAGATGATTGTGAGTCTATGCCGACTATAACCTCCGGTTCCTTGCCACAGACAATGGCCTCTCTCTCTCTCTCTCTCTCTCTCTCTCTCTCTCTCTCTCTCTCTCTCTCTCTCTCTCTCTCTCTCTGGGACACACTCCAAGAGTATTGTGAAGGTCGTTTGCATGGCACAGTTTGAGAGAGAGATCAGTTTGCTGATGTAATCGCAGCCGAGACCTTTGCCCGTGATTATGATTTTTGCCGCTCGAGCTCCAGCTGCTCTGTTGTGTACGCTCCTACCCACCCCGCCGTGGGGGCGTTGGCGCAGCGGTGGGCCAAAAAAAGATCCAGAGTCAGCGGCCTCCGTTTTTGAGGTTAACATTACTGGTTACGTGATGAGTGGTATATGTGTGTACGTGGACACCGGACGAGGACAGGGAATGAATGGCATAAGGAGAGTTGCATAGTAACTGATCTATTTATAAATGCTGTGTGATAATGATTGCATTATACGATAGGATTAAGTTTTTTTTACGATAAAGTTGATATACCTTCTGATGTATACGAGGGAGGACATTGCATGAAGGACTTACACAGATCTGGTGATAATCAGTGGGAGTTGTCTCTGAATTCATTAATGTTACAGCAGTCAAGTATACATGATGTTGCTGGGTGTGGGGGTAATTCTGATGGCAGTGGTTACGTCTTTTGTGTTCATCATCAAGCAGGAGAAATAAACTCCCATGATTAAATGTCTGTAGCCCAACCTTTGAGAATATGTGTGTGTGTGTGTGTGTGTGTGTGTGTGTGTGTGTGTGTGTGTGTGTGTCTTTTTTGTATGAATGTATGATGGTAGATGCATCTGCTTGTGTCAATTCCACTTTGTGTAAAGTTTCCAAAATGTTGTTTTGGATGAGTGTTATAAGGCTGATCGCAGGTAGACTAGCTTTATACATGCCAATTTACATCCTTCGTAGCATAGGTCGATGTAGATAAAGTGATTCGTCGGTCTTATCATTCTACCTGAGCCCGGTGTGTGAGGGGAATCCAGACCATGTGGACTGTAGCTCCACCATGGGCAATTATGTTGCACCTGTGTCACAGCTACAGACTCGAGCAAAGTCATGTATGCGAGGGAGGTGTTACTCACAGCCCCACCGTCGTCCCAGGTGACATTACCAGATCCCGTCAAGGGTAACGAACACGTCACTTAGGATCGTGGATGGCCCCGTTATTGATCCTGACTCCCTGCTTTAGACTGGAACCATCGAGTGTGTGTGTGTGTGTGTGACAACTTCAACTCTGCCAGTGGTTTGTTTGTAGTGACCCACCTGTATATAACTTGTGTACATGGATTGGCATATGTTTGTCTCGTTCATGGGAAGACTGCGTGAGATTGTGTGCATGGATTGGCATATGTTTTATCTCGGTCATAGGAAGATTGCGTGAGATTGTGTGCATGGATTGGCATATGTTTGTCTCGTTCATGGGATCATTGCGTGAGATTGTGTGCATGGATTGGCATATGTTTTATCTCGGTCATAGGAAGATTGCGTGAGATTGTGTACATGGATTGGCATATGTTTGTCTCGTTCATGAGAAGATTGCGTTAGATTGAGAATATCTATGATAGCGAAGGCGCTCCTCTTTCCTGAACGTTTGAGATTGTAATTGGATGTAATTCTGATATATACGAGTAGTGCGTTGGGATATATTTCGCCATACATGCGAGAGGAGTGCAAGAAGGATATTAATATATATTGAGGAAAGACTTGACCACCTGGACGACAGATGGCATGCAGTGTGTGACGTTTGAAATATTGCCAGGCAGGTCGGCCACCGCCGCTCGGGAGACTAATCTATCGAGACTAAGGTTTAATACATGGAAAGATTGATGTCTGCTCATGAATGAAATACGACCAAGGGGCTGTTCCCTCCTGAATGAAATGTAGCGCTCATAACACGTATTATTTTTTCCTTTTTTTTTTGTATGCGGAGTCTTTATGTAATATGGTTACTGTATTGTGTAAAGGGAATACAGATTTCTCTGTATGTCTTTCTCCCTCCTTTCCTTTTTCGTTAATTCTTTCGACTTCCGTTCCCTTTTCCCCTCCTCTTTCTCCTCTTCATTTTCTTGTTTTCCATTCCATTCTTTTTGTTTTTTTCTTTTCTGCAAATGTAGGATGTAGGCACCCGCTAACCAGACAATTATATTACCCTATTTAGGTATGGGGAGGGCTTGTGATGGCTGAGTAGTGAGCCAGGACTTTAGAGGTTGTCAAGTTCCATTCCTTTAGACCCAGGAAGCTATCTCTTTTCTTTCTGCTTCACCCACACGTGGGCTGCTGGCCTTCACTCCGCACACATTAACAGCCTCTTCATCTCCAGCATAACATGAGGCAACACGTAACCGACACGATTCGTTCTGGGTAACTGTAGATTTTTCTGCGGTGAGCGCTACGTGCAAGTCCAGCCCTGGCCTTTTGGGCAAAATCTCATCATAAAGTACTTGAACGTTAAGTACTCTCCTCTCTCTCTCTCTCTCTCTCTCTCTCTCTCTCTCTCTCTCTCTCTCTCTCTCTCTCTCTCTCTCTCTCTCTCTCTTCCTTTCTATATCTGCTTTCTTGCCTTCCTCGTTTTCTTCCACCACGTTATTGTAAAGTCTCTCCTCTTCCTCCTCCTCCTCTTCCTCCTCCTCCTCCTCCACTCCCTCCTAATTCCTTTTTCTCCCCCACTCATCTGCTTCCTCCTCCTCCTCCTCCCTCGCTGCTCTTCTTTTATGCTTTAATACCCCCCTTTTTCTTTCTCACTCCCCTTCATTAAAGTCATCCCTCTTATCCTCTCGTCTTTACTTATTGTATCCTTCTTATTCACCGTTACTCATTTCCCTTGTCTTCTGTTCTTTTACAGTCTTTTTTTCTCCACTTGCTCTTTAATTTCGTCCTCTTTTTTTCCTGTTATTCCCATTTCTGCTCCTCCTTCCCGTCTTTTCCAACTTCCACTTATTTTCTTTCTCAACCTGGAACTCATTTTGCTCCTGATTCTGCCGCTGTTTTTCTTGTGCAGCCGAGTTTTCTCATCATTCTCCCTTTTCCTCATATTCCTTTTTTTTCCTTTTGTCCGTCCCTCCTCCCTCATTTCTTTCTCCTACTCCTACCCTGTCCTCATTAGCGCTGTCGACTCGGTCGTCGCCTTTAATATCCTCCAGTCAATAAAGTAGAGATTAATCAGGCCTTCACGACTGTTTGGAACTCTTGATACTCAAAGGCAGAAAGGTTGTAGGAAGAGCGATAATGATTCCTCAGATTAGCTGCCTTGATTATAGGGTAAAGTAACGGTTCATCCTCGAGTGGCTGGTCTCCTTACAGTAGCTGGGGAAACAGCAGCCAAATATGTGCCTACGGTACAAGCTTTTTTTTTTTCCTCTTCGTTGGAGGCTTCAGTCTCAGACAACAGTCCACATTAATGCTGTGCCTTGATTGAAGTATGGAGAGGAGAGAAGAGACAAGGGAAAGTATTCATGAATTTTGGAAAATTGAAAAAAAAAAAAACTGTCTTATGAAGAGGTCATAGTTATTGGGAAAGACATGAGACTGTATAGAGCTCCAAAGCTTCGAGGGAAAGGAACAGTTATCAAAACGGCCCACCCTTGAGTTGTTACCAGCTTCACAGTAATCATGTGAATCAGGAGCTTGCCGAGTATTGCTTAGTCTCGCTAATGGTGGGCG
This sequence comes from Panulirus ornatus, assembly GCF_036320965.1. NCBI lineage: Eukaryota > Metazoa > Arthropoda > Malacostraca > Decapoda > Palinuridae > Panulirus > Panulirus ornatus. The sequence continues at coordinate 10,027,914 of NC_092238.1, read as the reverse complement.
TACACCAAGCAGCCAGCTCTTGGGAGCAGAAGTCAAAGCAATATCTATAGAAGAGAAAAAGTAAACCAACATTCCATGTTAGAGCAAGTGGTTCAGGTTTTGAAGTTATCCCGGTAGAGTTGATAAGTCGCTGCCGCTTTTGACTTGTATCTGTCGAGTAAGGCTGCTAAGTTAGAATCACGGCAGATATGAGAGCAGTACTTCAAACAAGGAAGGATCAGTCCCGTGTTTAAGCTGAGCAACTTTTCGGAAGAAGAGAAATATCGAGATCTACACAGGATTCCCAGTTTCTTAGAGGCAGACTTAGCTCTTTTCGTAAAGTGGGGTTTTGTAAGTTAGTCGATGTTACCGTAATACCAAGTATGTTCAGCGAGTCAAGAGGTGGAGTTACAGAAACGTCGATGGAGAAAGGAAAGTTGTGAGGAGTTCTTGATAGAGTGATGGGTAAAATCTGGGTCTTGGAGGCATTAGACTTTATTTGCAGACACTTCACGAAAGTAGAAGCCAGAAGAATTATCTTCATTATTTTTCGTCCAGATTATGATTGTAATTGTTTGTTATTATTATTATTATTTTTATTATCATTATTATTATTATTATTATTATTATTATTATTATTATTATTATTATTATTATAATTATTACTGTTATTATTATTATTATTGGTATTATTGGTATTATTATTATTATTATTATTATTATTATTATTATTATTATTATTGTTATTATTATTATTATTATTATTGGTATTATTATTATTATCATTATTATTATTATTATTATTATTATTATTATTATTATTATCATTATTATTATTATCATTATTATTATTATTATTATTATTATTATTATTATTATCATTATTATTGGTATTATTATTATTATCATTATTATTATTATTATTATTATTATTATTATTATTATTATTATTATTATTAAGTTTCCGAATGATAATTTTGACGTCTCAGGGTGATGAATCGATTTCCCTCCTTGTGTCAGAGTAAGAATCCATATCCCCATAGTTTGGAAGCCACCATAATGGCTGAGGGGTTAGCGTTGCGTTGGGCATAAGAACGACCCAACCACGACGGACGTGTGCAGACTCTGTCCAAGCGGACCACAAGGAACCGCCGTCGGGAGATCCTGCGCCGTCAGGCCGGTGATGGGCGGTTCCTGTATTGAGAGGGATGGCGGGTAACTTTGGTGTCTCGGTCGTCGTGGTGGAGGAGGAGGAGGAGGGATGTAACTACTGTCTCGTCCTTATGATCCAGCGGACGTGACCAGACTCGAGGGAAGGCAGACTTAAGCACTCTTCTTTTTTTTTGTTGTTGTTTTTGTTGCTCATTTTTTTGTGAGTGTGTGTGACGCAGGCTCGCGACGCACCTCTGGAGTGCGTTTATGCGTGTGTGTGTGTGTGTGTGTGTGTGTGTGTGTGTGTGTGTGTGTGTGTGTGTGAGTGGGGGTTGTGATGGAAGGCCCCTGTGTGTGTATGTGTGTTCGTTGGGTGTAAGTGGTGTATGATGTGGAAATCAGAGTGAAAACGTTAGAGGTTATATATATATATATATTAACTGGGGAGGATTCGTCTAGCTTCAGGAGGGCTGACGCTTATTTACCGATATTTGTTTCGTTATGAGTGGATTGATTGCCTGAATCTATATGCCTAAGAGCAGCGGGCGCTTAGGCCGAAACGTGTAGGCCTAGGGGAAGTTCCCAGTTGGCGACCCAGTGGATGGAGGGAGGCAGATGGGTTCGATATCTGGCGCTGTATTGATGATATGTAAATGTCCCATAAAACCAGAAATACAACTCCCCTTACTTGGGGATACGATACGGCCGGCTAGGTCCTCCCGACGTAGATAGACTGGAGGATACGTACTTAAATGCTGGAGCAGTAGCGGCAGGATCCCTGAGCACGACAGTGCAATCCCTGAACACGACAGTGCATTCTTTAGGTATATGGCGTGATCTTTCATCTTGCCGTTGGGGGTCAGGTCGCGTCATCATACCCAAGGATCGTACCGTCTTGCTCAGAAGATTAATAGCGCAGGCTCTTGTATAAGGGACACGTTTTAATGAATAAAGTTTTGACTTCTGATGAGCAAAACACGGGTTAATGACTTCGTTTAGGTCAGTGAATGTCGTTATTAGATCATCATCAAGTGATCTCACAGGGACGTAGTTTGTGCGAATTAGATGATTACACTGATAGCTGTAGGGTTGATCTGTCCGTGATCTCTACACCTGGGATGGTTCTTGCATCTTCACTTGACAGAGTCGAAGGCGGTATGACATTTCAGGTCTCTCAGGCTAACTTCAGAACATGACCTATGTACTTGGCCAACGCCGCAATGCTGGTTCACTTTCCTTCTTGCATAGGTATTACTTTGGTTTTTGCTCCCGAGAGCTGGCTGCTTGTGTGCCCCCCACCTCTAGCTGGAGCACGTAATACTCAGCAAGCTGCTGCGTTACGTGATTACTGTGTGGACGTTGGCAACTTAATAGTGGGCCGCTTTGATGACTGTTTCTTTTCCTACACTTCGAACTTCTAGAATCTTTACCCTATCATGTCTTTCCCATTAACTATGACCTGGCACTTTCTGAAAGATAAGTTTTTCACTTCAAAACTCCAAAATACTTTTCCTCGTCTCTTCTTTTTCCCCTATAATTAACCTCTTTATATTTCAATTAAGGCCTGGCCATAATGTGGAGTTCTCTCTTTGACTGGAGGTTTCCAACGTAAGAAGACATCAAGAAAATGTTCTGAAAATCAGCCGGTATGAACTTTATGATGAAGCTGACATCAGTAGAGGAGGGTGGTGATGACCAGAGCAGTGGTATGAAAAGTGTTGATGATGCTAGTAAATGACGGATGGTGGATGATGACACTTAGGATTAGGTACGGAGACTCTGTCAATAGGTGAGGGAGGGAGGGAGGTCCTGGTGGTGATGACGGCGCTGCAGTAACGCTGTCATTGGTTAAGGGCGATAGGGGGAGGAGGTCATGGTGACGATATTACTGACGCTGTGGCCGGATAAGGGCGGTAGGGGGCTCACGGTGACGACAGTGCGACAGTGACACTCTCAGAAGGTGAGGACATTAGGTGCCACAGTGACAGTCGTCAGTGGGTGAGGGCGGTCGGTGGTGATGACAGTGCTCCATTGGACACTTTCAGTATGTAAGGGCGATATGTGCGTCTCGGTGATGACAGTGCCACTTGACAGTGCCAGTGGGCGAGGGCAGTAGCTGGGCCATGGTGAAGACAGGATGGGGTCTGCTGTTGTAGAGTGTGTGGGATTGTGGTCGGTCACATCAGTCCTGATCCTTATAGGGTAGACAAATGGCTTATGAGACCCCCCTCGGCATTACTCTTGCCATCGTGTGTGGGGACGACCCTCACTGAGGAGGCTGTGACGGAGCGCCTCTAATAAACGTTAATGTGGCCGAGGAGTGTCTCTGAATGGGTGTAAAAACGTTCCGCTCGCGGATATTAGCGACGCTTGTAGAAGTATTGGAAATACATTTGTTAAACCTGGTGCAGGATGTGGGAGAGTGCTACACACACACACACACACACACACACACACACACACACACACACACACACACACACACACACACACACTGCCAGACGCTGTCTGATATTTACACTCTAAATAGTCTAAAAGAATTAACAGATCCGGGAAGTTAGGAGAGTAATTACATAGATTATCTTTTATGGGAGTATCAAAAAAAAAAGTCTTTAACGGACGTGAATCCAGGGTAAAGTTGCTTAATTAGGCTCATTAAGACATTAGGTGGGACTGGTAGGAGCGGGCAGCTTGCTTGGTTAATCAGAGTTTCGCTGGGGAGTTGGTGGTGGAGGCAGAGGGAGGCGGGAGGCCCCAGAGTCATCAGGAAGCGATGAGGGAAGAAGCTGCGATGGGTTCACACCCCACCACCCTCACGACCAACGCCACAGTAGTTGGCTGCCGCCTTGTGTCGTACCCTCCCTGCTCCCTCGTCATGCTGGTAATCACAATAAGGTAGCGGTATTATCGTGGTATTAAAACCGTACGGGTAGCGACGCACTGAACGGGTCCGGCAGACGTACGTAGATCGTTGGGGCGATAACCGAGGGCGAGGGGAGGCAGAGAGGGTAAACACGAGGGTTCCGGGCAGGCGAGGGGACGCCGCCGCCCCGGCTGGAGGTCGCTTAGGAAAAGATGTATTGTAAGGAGTGAGGGAGTGCTGCCGGGGGAGGAGGAGGATAAGGACGAGGGAGGGCACGGGAGACGGGCACCTCCCACCAAGGATGATGTATTTATTGATTTATAGCCGTCCACGGCGGCGGTGGGGCCACACGCAGGGGGCTTTTGAGGGGCCTTCTTAACTTTTGGATTTCACTGGTTCCTCCCGACCTCCACAATGTGACACCTCCCATCCCCCGCAGTGTGGCTCTTCCCGACCCCCACAGTGTGGCTGGGGACCAGTCTCCACTGTTTTCCCTCTAGCTTGTCCCGTTCTTCGAGGCCTCCGTACCCTCTTCAAAGTAGCTGGTCCTATACACAGTGTAGACACTTCAAGTCTGTTACATTTCTCTATTGTATAATGATATTTTTTTCTAATCTGTGTTAGTTATTGTTTGTTAAAATCTTAGATGTGGAAGGATTTGAAATATTAACCCCGCAAGAGTTATTATTGATGGCTGGTGGTGTGTGGTGGGGAAATTGACTCCTGGTACATTCCGCCCCGCCAGGTCTCATGGCAGATCCTGTGATATCCTGGCACAGCGCGCCTTCCAGGACTCACCAATTGAGATCCTATTGACCCCTGGCACAGTCTGACCCTCCAGGACTTGCCAAATGAGATCCCACTGACCCCTGGCGCAGTCCGCCCTCCGGGACTCGCCGACGAGATCCTATTGACCCCTGGCACAGCTCGCCCTCCAGGACTCGCCAGCTCAAATCCCCACTGTAATCTCTCAGGATTTCCGCCGTGCTCAGTAATGTGATGGCTCCCCCGTCCGCTCTGTTCCTGTGTGCTGGGTGTTGACTCTCTGGAAACCGGCCACAGACAGGATCCTTCTCCTCCCTCAGGCATGGGGGGGCTGAGGACACATGTACGGCTCCCCCTTACTCTCCCCATACTTCTCCGTTGTAGACGGGGGAGCCAGACGTCGGCTCCGTCTAATAGTAACGATTTATCTATATCTTTTTTCTCTGTGGTGTCTAATGCTGTATTTGATAGGATCATGCAAGGTAAGGATTAAACTATATAGGGTCCAGATCCGACTTAGCAGTTCCCCAAGTCGAACCTCGAAACTTGATCCATTTCTCTGAATCTTGGTGAGTACCTGGTGAAGTCATCGGGGGTCTTCACCCCCCAATCCCCACCCCACAGCCCGGGCTGGGCCCCGGCTGGTGGAATGGGTCGTTGGTCGATCAAACGGTTTGAAGCCGCGGCCCTCAGGCCCACATTGTCCCCACAGTCTGGCTGGTCTGGCACGCTCTCTACCTACTCGTCCAGTGTACTCTTGAACGTCATTGTGCATCTCATGGTCTTTCTGATGATAGTAGGCAAGGTGTTGAGGAGTTTTGGGCCCCGGATTCCCTCGGTTTTGTGCATATCGCACCTTTGGATTTCAGAGGTGGTATTCAGCAACTTTTTCCAGGCCTGTCTTGCCAGGAGGGTGTTACTTCCGAATGTTGGAAAACCATATCTTCTGGAATTGTCCAGGTACGGGTGATGATATATCTCTTTCGTGTAAGGCGACTTTTCCTCTTCTGTTGGTATCAGTTTTGTTTCTGCTCCCGAGAGCTGGCTGTTCGTGTACCCCCCGCTCTTCCATATAATTCTCGACGAGCCATTGCGTTACATGGATATTGCGTGGCCTTTGGCAAATCGAGGGTGAGCTGATGTGATATTATTCTTAAATTATACCGCGAAGCTGTGGAATTCTCTCCTCTCAGATCTTCACTGATAACTATAACCTGCCTCTTGTCAAAAGACACGATTTTCTATTTCCTCAAAACTCTCATGAATATTTTTCATTTCCACTTTCATTATTTCTCTCTTCTCTTGAACTCTCTGGTATTTCAGTCAAGCCCTCGCCTCGATGTAGACTTTCAAGTCCGTAAAATGAAGTATCTAATGTATATAAAAAAAGAAAATAGTAATAATTGGTGGTGATATTTTCAAATGTCTTGCAGACACGTTTACGATCGGTGTGGGAGTATCGCTTGAATGATTTCGAGTTTACAATGTAGTTTTTTTTTTCCCACTGGCTAAGCATTCCTGAAGCGAAGCGGTATAACCTTTTCAGAAGTTATGTATATAAAAAAAAAGTTTCGTGGTTCTTAGGCTTCGAAAGTCTAACCCACCATAGTGCACGTGCGCTGCGGATTTACGAATAGAGGGAACAAAGAGGAGAGTCGGGAGAGCCAGAAGGAGTAAAGCCTGGAGATCAAACCCCGACGCTCATACCCTCTCACAAGCGCTTGTGATGCCATGGACAGCGGATGGAGGAGGATCTCCAGAGCGCCTCTCTTGAGACGTTGGCCGTCTCTTGAAACTGGACGTTTTGATGATCCACACTGACCGTGCGAAAACCCCGAGCTGGGAAGAACTTCTTTGTTGAGGACGGTGAAAAAGTTCCGTCGGGTTTTGTGCGTAGCTCTACCAGCATCGCGGAATCCGAGGGGTAGTTGTGAACGGCCTGCTGGAGCGGAGGATGTAGACGTTAACATCATCGCCTCCTCCGGTTTGTGGCGGTGTCGGGCAGGAGGTGGGTGTAAAGAAAATGGGTGTGTCTACTTGAGTTTGCGATTCAGAAGAAAATGTTGCGTGCCATGAGATAGGAGGGGCCTCGTGGTCCACCATGTAGAGCACGGCGGGTCATCCCTGGAGAGACATCTGCCTTTACCAGGGTGTTGTGACCTGGTAGATAGATAGATAGATAGATAGATAGATAGATGAATAGATATATCTATTTACAGATGTATCCATGGACAGAAATATACCTTTGGCCATGCCATCTCCTTAGCTAAGATTTGTTGTTAGCGCGCGCGCACACACACACACACACACACACACACACACACACACACACACACACACACACACACACACACACACACACACACCTTTGCAGACATTATGCCACCGCCAAACTTCAGTTGGTGGTGTGTTATGTGTCTGTTTACTACAGTCTGAAAGAGAGAGAGAGAGAGAGAGAGAGAGAGAGAGAGAGGAGAGAGAGAGAGAGAGAGAGAGAGAGAGAGAGAGAGAGAGAGAGAGTGCTCTCTCTTTCTCTCTCTATCTATCTATCTATTTATCTTCTATCTGTCTATCTATCTTTCTATCTCTATCTATCTATCTATCTATCTATCTCCAAAACAAAATCGTGTTATGCAAGATTGTGTCGCCATGTGCTGAGCCGTTTAAAGCATTGTATTCCCTCCATCATCGTCACATCCCTCTCCCCCCCACACTCAACTGGCTCGTAAGATTGGTGGGAGAGCCAGTCCGCAGCGGAGAATGGCATGTGTCTGTTCCTCCGTGTCCACAGTGTGAAAAGCTGATCTCGTACTTCCGGACGTTGGTGTGGCAGAATTGGAATGTGGCGTCTTGAGGAGACTAGGAAGATGGCAGGCTACCCTGTCCTCCTCTTCCTCTCACTCGACTTTATATATATATATATATATATATATATATATATATATATATGATTGAAGAAGACTTGGTTATTCTGACCTAACCGGACTGATAAGGGTATTATTGAACGTGTTTGGATGAACAGCGTTCACGTCGGAGGTTCATAAAGAAGGCGAGACAGGTTCCCTCATGCATCACCCCCCCCCCCCCCCCTCCATCACTAACAACATCCGTCGAGAGAAAGAGAGAGAGAGAGAGAGAGAGAGAGAGAGAGAGAGAGAGAGAGAGAGAGAGAGAGAGAGAGAGAGGTGCCTCGCCCAACACCTCACCAGGTGTATGTGGCCTCCAAGTATACACACACCTTCCTCAGTCACCAACTTTTTCAGGACGTGATCTCGATTTCCAGGCAGATCTTTTTTTTTTTTTTCTTCAGTTCTCTTGGCTCGTTCGGGCTGAGTGTTCGTTTGTTGCCGTCATGGGGGGAAAGGCCACATTTGTACATACACGAGTTGATTCTTCTCGTTTGACAGCAGTTCATGTCAGGCTTTCCCCTTCTCCTCGAGCCTAAGAGGAATTGTTTTCCCGGGACGTTCGACGGGAACACACAGCGAGGCACTCTGACGGCCGCCATATTCGCTTGAGAAAACGGTAAATTAAAGCGTGGGAATGTCACAGTCGGCAGTCTTCTCTTAACTGTGGACTGTGCCTGAGGGGGAAGTGAACTCAGCTTCTAGTTGGGTGTGACATCGAACTCCTCCTCCTCCCCCTCCCTCCCCATCCTCCGCCGGTAGGTAAGGCGTCCTCGAAGTATTTATGGGAAAGGCAGAGACCCCCCCTCAAGGGTCCTGGGTTATTGGTTTCATTGTATTCTCCTGTAAGGTTCTTCTCTTTTGCATAACAACGGGATCAAGACCTGGTCCCAGAACAGGTGCTGGGGCGTCGCGTTCTTCCTCGGTCCGCTTGTGTTCCTACCCTACACGCCATCCTTCCCGCCTGACCTATATAAAGAGCAGAGGTGGGGGGACGTCCGCAGGTTTCGACTTCGTGGGTTCATCAAGCAGGTTAGAACACTGTGTCTCCAGGATGTTGTGGGAGGAGTTAGGTAGCTTGCAAGTGGCGTATGGGGTGGACTGGGTGGGGTGGGAAGAGCCACGGGTAAAATAGCGAAGCTCCTTCTCAGGCCAGGTCCATCGTACATAGTAGACGAGGCTGCTTCAGGTGGCAAGGGGCAGCGAAGAAATGGGATGGAAAATGGTCTCGTACATCTTGCGGTGGTTGCTAGTACCGTCTATGAAATAGTCCTCGAGGCTTAGGTCACTAATAGAAGAAATATGCATTTCTGAAATGTTTTCATCACGGAGATACGTCAGAGACGTCATGTTTTCCACAGGTATTGCTGCAGGGAGTCTTAGGCCTTCGTTGCTCCCGAGAAAACTGTGGGTTGGGAGGGACGAGAGAATGCGCCATGGTGCAACATTCAGATGGTAAACAGACTCTGTATGCCTCTTGCTTCCCTCCCTGGTAGCGTCAGTCATTCACATCCTGTGCAGAGTCTCTCTTCACCTTACCCCGCTCACGACCCACAGTCGTTTACCCTCTGCATCTTCGCCTTTAGAGTTGCTAACAGTCTTTTCCGTGTGGCTTCGTATACGTGGAGTAGTGCCACTAGTTCACTTGCCCACCTTTATTCTTGCCTTTTGCTTTCCCGCCTTTCATGGTCTCTTGCATTTCTCTATCCAGCATTCCTTGCTCTTCCGCTGCTTATTTTCACTCCAATATTATCCCACCCTCATCTTCTCTTTTATTCTTGTTTAGTTATTCTTAAGTTCAGTCGCCATACTCTTCCCTTTCCCTCTCAGTTTGCATCTGTTCTGATCTGCTCATTTATCCTCTTATTCTCATACCCACGTTTTCTTCTGTCTTCTTGTCTCTTTATTCTCTTATTCTGTTGTCGTAGATTTCACTTTCTCACCTGTCCGTTTGTCCTGTCCTCTTACTCTGTTTGATAGAATTTTTGAAGCAGTTAAACTGGTGAAGTCTTCGGGGAAGGTCTTCACCTCCATAGCCCCAGGCTGTTGGATTGGGTCGTTGGTCGACCAAACTGTTGGAAGCCGCAGCCCTCAGGCTCACATCCACAGCCTGGCTGGTCTGGTACACTTTGTAGTGCTTGTCTAACACACTCTTAAACTTTTCAACCGTGCATCCCATCCTGTTTCTGATGATAGCTGCCAGGTTAGTAAAGAGACTTGGGCCCCGGATGTTTAAGGTGTCTCTTTTTGTGCATATCGCACTTTTGGATTTCATGGGTAGTGTTTTACAGTCTTCCCTGCCTGTCGTGCCAGAGGGATGTTATTGACGAATGAAAGTTAGGAACTACCTTCTAGGATTTTCCTGGTATAGATACATCTCTTCCGTCTGTTCTCCTTGGAGTATGACCTCATATTTCAGTCGTTCCCTGTAATTAGGTCCTTTACCACATTAATATGGGTTGTGAATGATCTCTGAAGACTTTCTAATCCCGCAATCCCGCCCACCTTGTAGGGTGATGATAGAATGCAGCAGTATTCAATTAGTGAAAGAATTAGCGCCTTGAATGATATCATTATTTTTTCTTCCCGTGTCTTGAAGGTCCGCAGGATCCAGCCTGCCATCCCTCCCCAGGAGGCAACTGTTGTTTTGTTGTATTCGCTGAAGGTTAGGTCGTTAGACATTTGTTATTCCAACGAACAAAATGCTATCATCGTTATATCATCCATTACGAAAACTAGATAAATATAACCAAGTTATTTGGATGACATTGACCGTAAATTCAAAATGTCTTTCGAGACTCAGGAAGAAGGAAGAAAGCAATTAATGAGACAGAGGAAAATAGGTCTTTTAGTGAGATTGAAGAAATTATATCTATTTCCATACATGAACGCAAATTAAGAACAAGAAACACTGTTAACCCAGTGAGAACAGGAAAGGATGCAAACAGAAGATAAATAGGAGATGAATTATATACTATTGAAGCTGAATACAGCTTCAATATTCAGTTTTCACTCAGTGTTTACTCAGTGTTCATTCAGTTAGAAATCATCTTATGAAGGACACGAAACTCCTCACTTTTTCCAAACGCGAGCTCCTTTCCCCTCCCTTTTGTTAGATATTGCTGATTCCGTCACCACGTCTCAGGACTTCGAGAGGGCTATTAACAGCATGGATGTGCATTTTGCCTCAGGCCTGACCAGAGGAAAAATCAGTTACTCTGTCATTCTAAAGAAATGCATTACGTCATCATCAGCACGAGCACGAAGTGTCCTTTGGATAGAAAGCCTTTGACTCCTAACATAATCTGAGAAGATTTGAAACCGACTCAAATATCTTCTTTCTATACTAGAGGAAACAAAATGCTTCCCCCATCCCCTAAAAAAAAAAAAAAAAAAGAATTACCGAGCAGTAGCACTGACACGACGCATCATAAACATTTGCCGGAGTCAGAGAGGTTAGATGCATGACTCCATGGAATCAGATTCATAGCCGGGGCAGCATGGTTTCAGGACGGGGTGATCTTTGTCTCATTTAGTTGCTTGATCATTTCGGACAGATTGTAGAGGACCTGGAGGACATGAAGTGCATATTTCTTGTACTCAGAATTTTTGCTGAAGTCTTTGACAAATGTGGCCACGGTGTAATCTACTTAAGAGAGGATGTCTAGAACATTGGGAAGATGAACAACTAGAACACTGGGATTATGAATACCTAGAACATTAGGCAGATGAATAACTAGAACATTGGGAAGATGAATAGCTAGAACATTAGGAAGATGAACAACTAGAACATTGTGAATATGAATACTTAGAACATTAGGAAGATTAATAGCTAGAACATTGGGAAGATGTATATAAGAGGAAATTGGGAAGGCGGATTTGCAACTGAACAGAGCAGAACACGTTGTGAACCAAGCAGTATCCTGTGCCAGAGAGGTATAAAAGTTCCCAAGGAACTACACTTGCACCTCTGCTGTTTCTCTGCTTATGTCATCTTTTTACTATGGTACCAGAATAAGAGTGGAGACCTCCGTAATCCTTGTACTGTATACGTTAAATGATGTATCCTGAGCATAACTGCTTTTCTTGCTTCTTCTTCGTCCTTCGTATTTCTTTTTCTTTATCGTCACATTTAGTTCAGTTGATCGTCTTCATGTATTATTTATTCACTATCACCCGTTTTAACCTTGTCTTCTTTTACGCTTCATTTCGATCACTTATTATTTTATTCTCATTCTCTTTCTTTCAATCTTCTGATCACTTTACCCTCATCTTGATTTTACATTTTGTACTCGCATCCTCTGGTTGATTATCTTCCAAGTTGATACACCAATTTCTTCATTATTTCTTGATCGTTAAGCCTCATCTTAACTTTGAAGTGTGCTCTACCACCTGCCATATTTATTCAGCTCGTGAATCCGCCTGTGGGCGCCCTTCCCACAGTGAGGGCGTGTACCCATCCCGATGTTGTCCTTGTGGAAGGCTGGAGGTGGGTGGCCAGGCGTGCACTGCGAGTGTGTGCGAGGGTCAATATTTACCCTGACTGACCCACCCGTGAGTCCACTGCCCGCACAGGTTGTGCCAAGGCAACGCCACAGCATTGCCCCCTTCTCTCTCTCTGTCTCCCCTGCCACGCCCGTACCACTCTCCTCCTTGGGTCTGGCTCCCTGGTTGCAGGATCAGATACCTGTGGCACGTTGTTTTCACTGACCCTCGAAGCACATTAGGTAGCTGATGTGGATGATTTTGAGTGTTGCGTTTAAGAGTGACTGGCCTCGTTTAGGGCTTGACTGTACTGGATGCATTGCCGATGGAGAAATGCCGAAATGTGGGAGCATCCCAGGTTGAACGTGTTGTCATGGCTTTAATGGCATATCTGAAGGCGGAGCTGCAGGTGGAAGACTTGCTGTTCTGACGAAGACAGCGACACCATCATGTTTCGTGAAGACGAGGGGAAAAATCTTCGTATGCGAGGCATTTAAGTTGATTCGAGTTGATTACCACTAATGGATGTTGACGCATTGTACTGGTGGTGCACGTCCGTCCACGGTTGATAGCGTTTTGTTGACTCAACGCCGAACTCCGTCTGTACTCCAGTGAAATATCCCGGGTGGTTTTGTGTGGGTTTGGCCCATCCCTTGAGGATGTCAGCACCAGCCGACCCACCGACCCCACGCCACCCGCACCGATCACCTGCCCTGCTCCGGTTTGGGGCCTCATGTCTTCCATAACTTCGATGGATCAAGATCTTGTGCTAATTCAACAGTAAGCGCGGTTGCCACGATTCCTTGTACTTACGATTTACTTTTAAAGTTTTGGGTAAAGCTCATTTATAGGGTTACAGAAATGTAAGGTGAAAGGGATTGTTTTCAAATAGATTTACCACCTCGTAGTATACCTTAGTCATTCACTTTATACATGATGATATATATATATATATATATATATATATATATATATATATATATATATATATATATATATATATATATATATATATATATATTATCCCTGGGGATAGGGGAGAAAGAATACTTCCCACGTATTCCCTGCTTGTCGTAGAAGGGAGGGAACGGGGGGCTCGAAATCCTCCCCTCTTGTTTTTTTTTTTTTAATTTTCCAAAAGAAGGAACAGAGAAGGGAGCCAGGTGAGGATATTCCCTCAGAGGCCCAGTCCTCTGTTCTTAACGCTACCTTGCTAACGCGGGAAATGGCGAATAGTTTGAAAGAAAAAAAACAAAATATATATATATATATATATATATATATATATATATATATATATATATATATATATATATATATATATATATATATATATACGTCATTTTCTGTTTGTTGGCTTATTCAGTTTTCTCTTTAAGGTAACTAACTGCACAACTAGAGATAAATAGTCTTACGTTTGAGGGAAGTTGATGGTTATTACTTAAAGTTAAGTAGAAAGTTGATTACTTGTGGATAAGTAAAAATTGGCATGACTGCTTAACGTTGTGGCGAGTTGACAACCCGTTGGGCAGTATTCAAAGAAGGGAATTATAAGTAGGGTAGTTAATGGCATTAGGTAGTTATCCCTTTATGAGCATGACGTTATAGCCCATGGGTATGATGGGGCTGACCCTTGACTTGACCTGTAAGGGTCATGTCACAAGAGGTCGCGCCATCATACCCAAGAGGTTAGTGGTGACTAAATGTAATCTTTTTTTTTTTAAGAAAGTAATCGTGGTCAAGTAAAGGTGCTGCAATGTAATCATGTGGATTCATAAGGTACCAGAGCTGGACAAGATACAAAGGAAGGTAATCATTAAGTCTGTTAGAGTCAGGTGAAATATTTGCGTTATGACGTAAAATAAATTTGGTGGCAGATAAGGTTGTAAATAAGCAAACGTAGGTGTCTGAGTGATTCAGTGTGGTTGTCGTGGTGAGAGACGAGGTGAGAATGCGGTACGTTGGAATGAATTAGGATGCAGGAAGGTAAAGGAGTGCTAGGCAGGATGTGGGGTAATTCATTTTGAGTTGTATACCAGTCTGTGTATATGTGAGGATACGATTATGAGTTTGATAAGAGTGGGTGAGTGGATGGGCGGGTGGTGTGGATGAATAGGTGCAGGTGAGGGAGGGGATGGGTGGGCCAGGTGTGTGTGTGTGTGTGGCTGAACCGCCTCACTTGGCCTACAAGGTTACCTTGGGCAGGCTCTTCGTGAACCCCCCAACAAAGCCATGTTTGTAGTGACAACCCTTGACTGCTGCCTCCCCTCCCCGCTGTCCCTCCTCCCGCTCACGCAGGTCGGGTGGGAGGGGTGTATTCAGAACTGTACTCAGTATCAAATACGATTCCAGGTTTTTATTTCGTCGGCCCCGGAATTGATTTTTGTGTTCAGGAATACATTCAGGTTTAGCCCTTGTGACAAATTGAGAGTGGAGAGATGTCAGGGTGATGATTAATGTGTGTGTGTGTGTGTGTGTGTGTGTGTGTGTGTGCGCGGACGCCGCCGGGCCCCTGGTGTCTCAGTACCGCTACGCTTGGATAGAATTGACATGAATTGCCTCATTATAGGTTTATCAAGATTCCCGATCTTCTGCACCTTAACGTATCTCCTTATTTTTTCCTCTAAGTATTTGGTTAAATGACAAGCGTATCTCGTTTGAGGCCGAGACGGGCGTATATCATGATGATGCTATCTTGAGGAAAATAAGACAAATGAAGATTGATTTGGTAAGGGCTGCTGCACACGAGCGTACCCGGCCTTGAACGTCGGACTGCCCGTGGATATTGAACCGACGACCAGCCAGCTCACCACTGGAACCCCTCGTATATTGTCCCCAGAATGAACCATTAGCCTCGCATTCCCTTTACACAGAACTGAAGTTACAGTTCATGGTTTATTCACTGCGTTTGAGGGTGTCACCGACTGTAGATCCCGTGGTAGCGGTGAAGGATAAGCTAACACTGGCAGCGTACTCATGAGCAGGGTTTTACAGGCAGTATTTGCCGATTCAGCTGTGCTGTTATCTTACCTGTAGCTCTGTCAGGGCATCTGACTATTATTCGTGTCTCCCCAATGAGCATTGCTTCGAACGGGTTTATGAGCAGTACATGAGGCCATTAACTCCACAATCAGTTTTACGAGAGGTTAAATGATATCATCGCGGTGTTGATTATATTACTCTGTGAATAGATTGGGTCGTTTTTTCCTTTTTCCTTTTGCCTTAGGTAACGCTTGTTTTGCCGCGCCTACCCCCCACACACCCTACTCTCCCCAACCCCGTCCCCGTCCGAGTGGAAGAGATGAATTGCCGTACTTTCCCCCAACATGTTGTTCCCCGGCCACAACCTCCCTACATACGGGGAGACACAGTCCTTGCCCGCAGATGCAGACAACCTCCCACTCTCCCCCTGACATTAATCTGATAACCGCCCTCCCCCCCACCACCACTTTATCCAAGATTTAAACGCGTAGAGACAACATACCGCCTCCCCCTGACACAGGTTCCTGAAGGTGCGGGTTAACCTTTTGATTTGCGCTGGACTTGAAGAGATAGAATAATTCCTTTTGGAGAGCATTTTGTGTGTGTGTGTGTGTGTGTGTGTGTGTGTGTGTGTGTGTGTGTGTGTGTGGATTTCTCCCATGTTTTGACTTAAGGCTTTCCTTTTCTTTTTTTCCTCCCGTTGAAAGCTTTTATGGCTCCTTCGAGGAGAGGATTGCGGAATGGAATAATGTGCTTGCTCTCCAACTACTCCCGCTTGTGTATACCACTGATATCACCACACTACACCAGGATTTGTGTGGTAGTCTCGTCAACTTAGGAGACCCGAATCCGGCACGCAGACATCAACCATAGCCTCCAGTGAGCAGTTGAATATAACACGTAAAGGAGGAGAGACAGTTCTGCTTTTCATTGGAAGATTCGAAAGAAATCGGGTCACTCCCCGAAAGAAGGAGACGCAAATTGCGCTCCATTTAACTCGAGAGGCGTCAGTGATGTAGACGTGCCTCTATGTCGGAAGACCTCCTTCCCTTTGGAGGACAGAGGAAAGCAGCTTGTTGGATATGCGGAGGAGGAGGAGGAGGAGGAGGATGGGTCCGTTTTCTGAGAACTTTCTCGAACAAAAGAAACTGGACCGACGATGACAACAATGTACAGTGCTACCTGTGTTGGTTCCCCTCTTCCCCCCGCGACTGTAATGCTGGAATACACCTTTGTGCTAACATCACCCAATAGGGCCAAGGGATATTGCTGAGCTCGAAACTTTCCAGGGGGTTACTTACCTCACTGCCTTGCATCGTTCAGTGACGTATCTGAACCACTGAAAGAGGCAAAAAAGAGGAAAAAAAAAAAATGTAAGAATGTACTCATTAGAATGAAGACGCCAGAGGTACACATATATAGAGAAAACGGAAAGTGCCCAGCTCATGTCCTGAAATATGAAGATTAATTCTCTCTGGGTTGATATGATGGTTAAGATGTGTAAATCAAGTGAAAGGTGGGAGTTGCTGTGGGAAACGGTAGTGGAAATTGCCTAAATTTCTGCAGGCCACGTCCGTCCATGCCTTTAGGGAATCTCAGTGGGAGCATCCTTAGATCTCCTCCAAAAAAAACAAGTTAGCCACGTTCTCCAAAGTGTATTAGATCAAGCTATGTTGTACAACACTGCACACATAGACGAACACGAACATCATCCGACCAGCTTGTTAGAGCAAGCCCTCGAGGAGGAAGCTCGGCCACAGACTTGCCTATAAGGGGAAAACACTAGCTTCCCGAGACTAGCGTAAGGAGAGGATAAGGCGAGAAGGAAAGAGAGGGAATTTGGATGAAGAGGGGGATCATGTAGCTTGCTCGAGCACGCGTGTCCATTGATGATCATGTTATGCCAAATTAGTCCAGACTTGGTCTATGCATGTACCAGTTTTTTCCCCGGAAATCCTCCATGTATATGATATGTGTATTGGGAGAAGCGGCCTTCATAGCACAGCACATCGACCATCAACGGCAAGTATCAAAGCGGCCGGATTCGACCGACTGGGCCATTTATGGCAAATAAGAGGGTCTGGTGTGCGAGACGTTCACCGGTATCTGTGAGGGCATTGAAAACTGATTATGGTGAACCATGAACAGCGTAGATCCGTGTTACGGGATCCTGGTCTGCAGGCTGGCTGCTGGCTCTCGTCAGTAGCCGGGGATGGCTGGTGATTATTTTGTTGGTGAGCGACGTCCAGGCATCCACACTGTGGAGGCGGGTCTCAAGACAAGAGTCCCGGGTTTCAAGCCTGGCAAGGGCCTCTAAGTCATTAACGGGTTGTTCCCAAGGGCCTTCCTCGGTGTTTATGGAGTGATGGGAGGTGGCGGTACGATCGCTCCCGCTGATGTAGTGTGAGGGACGAACAGGACGTCCTGTTAGCGTTGTCGTGTGGAATACAGCTGAGGGACTGTGTTGTTTCCTCCCTCCCTCCCCGCTCACCGGTGTTGTTTTCCTCCCTCCCTCCCCGCTCACCGAAGTCGCGTCTTGAACCAGTGTGAGATAAGGTGGTTTCCTGCGGACGGTTTGAGAAATCATCCCTGAATAATGTTGCTGGGGAAGAATTACAGAGGTACGGAGTCGGAGGAGGGGGTTAGGGTGGTGGTGTGGAGGAGAGCTGTGGGAAATTGCTGGGAGGATTTGGGGCAGATAAGATAGTTCAAAGGTCTGGAGGAGTGTGTATGTGTGTGTGTGTGTGTGTGTGTGTGTGTGTGTGTGTGTGTGTGTTTGTGTGTGTGATCCCCTGGCTTGGTTACAGATGCGAAGGATGAGAGAAGTCTTTTGAGTTTGCGTCAGTGCTGTGGTTCGGGAGCTCTCCATCCCGCCGGTGAGAGTGCGTGAGGGAAAGTGTGAGGGTGAATGAGTGGGGTTGAGTCGTCCCCCCGCCTCACAGTGACTTGTTAGCTCGGTGGCGTCCGGGTGTTTAGGGATGTGTGGGTTCCTGTGTGTGTTTTTGTCCTTTTTTTTTCCCTTGTGTGCGCTAACCTTTCTTGCTGTGTGTGTGTGTGTGTGTGTGTGTGTGTGTGTGTGTGTGGAGAGAGTGAGTGCGGTATTGATCACTTTCGGAGGCCGGGCGGAGTTGGTTTGGTTGGGGGAGGAGGACAGACGAGGAAGTTGGGCTCTTGATGATACAGCTTATAAGTCGACAAGTTTCGGGATTTAAGTAAGCCATTGTGCGGGGCACTTAGTGGCTCGGAAGCCTTTATGATTCCGCCGTGTTGCCAGACCTACTCCTGCGGGCGCTGAGGGAGTATCCATTAGTCCCTCTCCTCCCTCGGCATGAGTCAAACCAACGCCACCACCGCCACCGCCGCCTTCACCGTCTCCTTACAGCCGGGGCCTGCCTTCTTCCCTCCCTCCTCCTCCTCCTCCTCCGACAACCTCTCCCGTCTTCTCATCTTCCGACGTCGCTGGTCAGCTTTTGTGTGTGTGTGTGTGTGTGTGTGTGTGTGTGTGTGTGTGTGTGTGTGTGTGTGTGTCCCGCCAGAGGTGGGAGAGAACCGGTTCGAACCGAATTTACGATCGCCTCGATAATATTTAGGAGTGCGGGTGTCAGGTATTGAAGGAGCTGTTGATAATGACCGCTGTTGTGTGGTGGTATAAAAGGAGTGGGTGTGCTACTCACTCTTCCCTTCCCTCCCCCCCAACACCTCATCCCCACACACACACACACACACACACACACACACACACACACACACACACACACACACACACACACACACACACACCCAGCCGACCTCCGTGCACGCTGGCTGTCACCGTCCATCTTGCGCCCCAAAGTTAACCGCTGCATTTACATACCTTGATATGGCGAGGCTCAGTCCGGGGGCACGAACAGGTCTGCAACCTATACTTCAAATTGTTTTTGACTCAGATGAATAGAGAGAGAGAGAGAGAGAGAGAGAGAGAGAGAGAGGTGCTGTTGTCTGGGGTTGTCTTACCATCCCTCCCTGTCATCCGGTGATTTCCTGGAATATGTCCTCCAACAACATTTAACCTCTTTTCTCGTAGCGTTTTGGAACTCACTCACTCACTCAGTCACTCACCCACTCACTCACGCCGAGTCTTCACTCATGGACGATCACTCACCCGTGGCGAACTCGCCGGAGGAGGACGACCAGGTATGGATTAAAATCAGGCATGTGTCAGGCGTGCGCCGCCTTATACAGGGCGCGGCTGTGGTATTGAATGACGTGTGGTAAATTATAAAAGTCAGCGGTCGCTGATGGACGTGGCCGCGAGCCGTGCCTGGCGGGGGTGTACAACGTGTGTGTGTGTGTGTGTGTGTGTGTGTGTGTGGTATATGGAGTCATTAGCATCAGGTATAAAGCCCTTTGCCGGCAATATCCCCCCAAAAAACACCACGAGAGTGTGTCACATATCCCTCTCTCTCTCTGGTCTGTATCGCGCGGGGGGGGGGGGGGGGGGACGTCTCATGATTTGGTGACTTGAAAAAAAAGAAAAGATAAAAAGCGACGTGTTGTAGTAAATCAGGGTACTCTCTCTCTCTCTCTCTCTCTCTCTCTCTCTCTCTCTCTCTCTCTCTCTCTCTCTCTCTCTCTCTCCATGATCTTTTTTCTAGATGTAGAGCTGACCTCTGTGTGGAGCTTCCAAGCTGACCTCTCTCTCTCTCTCTCTCTCTCTCTCTCTCTCTCTCTCTCTCTCTCTCTCTCTCTCTCTCTCTCTCTCTATCTATCTATCTATCTATCTATGTATCTATCTATCTGCCCGCGTTGGTACGCATCTCCCTTGCGGAATGATGTCCGCGAGGTAATTTCTCGCCTCCCTCGAATGCGGGATGAGCCGTCGTAGGGTGTAGTGTGGTTAGCGTCGCTACCTGTGAATTAAGAGGGGCCCATGTTCGACTCCCAGACGCTGCAGGGGGAACTACGACCGCTCCATAAACGTTTTATTTCCCCCTGTTTGGGGATGGTCGACGAATGGGTAGTTGACATAACCGATGGTTTGAGGGTGATGTACATTTTAGTTGGTTATCGTTGCTGGAGGGGCTCTTGCAGGTCCGAGGTTGCGCTACACCCAGTAGCAGGGAAGTGGAGGACTCCTTTAGAGTGAGAAGGTCTGTGACGAGACTGTGTTCCCGTACAGCCGCGCCGAAGGTGACTTTTCACTCGCGGTCGAACCTCACACAAGCAGAGTCCGGTAACACCGAATTATGTATATGTATGTATGTATGTATGTATGGGTATATGCATGTATCTATCTATCTATCTATCTATCTATCTATTTATTATATATATATATATATATATATATATATATATATATATATATATATATATATATATATATATATATATATATATATATGTGTGTGTGTGTGTGTGTGTGTGTGTGCGCGCGCGCGCCACAATTTTAGTTTGCATTTTGTATGAGTTATGCTCCTCATAAGAAACTTTAACACTGACTCATAACTCGAGGACAGTTTCGCCTTTTGTCCGTAGATGTTAATGCTAATGTTACTGCCGTTTTCCTGGCTGAGTTTACCCTCCTTCACTCTTATTTCACACAGCCAGTAACTAAGCTGGATTTGTGGGCGAGGCAAGTGTTCCACGCAACACCTTCTTTTTTTATTTCCCCCACTTAAAAATGTAACCTTTATGGTCTTCTCATTACTGTCCGGTGAAATCTTTTACGAGCGTGCGGTGTCGGGTCTCCGGAGGGGTCCTTGGCCGGCCTCTCGTGCTGAATGGGTTCGATTTGCTGTGAAATCACCCATTGTGGAATATTATAATTGAGCCCCGTAATGCCTGCAGATTCCTTGGGTCCTGGCGCTTTACTCTCTCTCTCTCTCTCTCTCTCTCTCTCTCTCTCTCTCTCTCTCTCTCTCTCTCTCTCTATCTATCTGTCTATCTCGTTAAGGAAAGACCACCTCGCTTGGACCTTGTTTCTGCGTGGTCTCTCTCTCTCTCTCTCTCTCTCTCTCTCTCTCTCTCTCTCTCTCTCTCTCTCTCTCTCTCTCTCTCTCTCTCTCTCTCTCTCTCTCTCTCTCTCTCTCTCTCTCTCTCTCATTCTTTTCTGAACTTCTCTCTCCCATTTCTTTCTCTGTCTCTGAATTAAAAGGTCATTTTGTTCCATTCATCCGCCGCTCTCACAATATGATTGTATTTCCTCATTTTCTTCTCTTTTTTTTTTTTTTGAACAAGTTTCTTGCATAATTTGACGTTATGTCCTGTGGTTTATTTTTCCCCACATCCTTGGAAGAACTTGTTCACTGTCTGCTCTACCGATCTGTTTTAAAAACTCGTAGGTTTTCCTCAGGTCGCTCCTCACACTTCTCTCTTCCAAGGCGGGGAATTGAAAGCCTCCGTCCGTTCTCTGTAACTCAGCTGTCTTGATTCTGGTGCCATTTTTATTGCTGTCCTTTGGACAGTAATTCTTTTTTCTCTTTTTTTTTCGGTGCTGTGACCAAAACTTGAGAAGGTTATTTTAGTTTTAGCCCTATGTATGATGTGTATGCGTGTATGAATGATGTGTATGTGTGTGTCTGTGTGTGTCTGTGTGTGTGTGTGTATGTGTGTGTGTGTGTGTGTGTGTGTGTGTGTGTGTGTCGGCGGCGTCATAACTCCATAATGGATGACATCAGCAAGCGACTTGATCTCACGCGTCGCTCAGACCTGTGAGGCATTGTGACGAAGCTGGAGCGAAATCAGACTGGAAGTGTCCGGAGAGTATTGGTGTAGTAGTAGTGTGTGTGTGTGTGTGTGTGTGTGTGTCTGTCTGTCTGTCTTGTGTGTGTGTGATGGCAACCAGACCAGGTCGACAGCACTCTGGTCTTTGTATATTTTTTTTTTGCATAACCGAGCAAACACAGTTACTGATGAAGCGGTCGGCTTTAAGTCACCCCTCAATCCCCCAATCCTCCCCTTCTCCTCTCCTCTCCGCCTGCGATTCGCTGCGTCGCCAAAGGGTTGTTATACACAAGCATGCGGATGCGATCGGCGATCGAGCGAGTCCACGACGATCACTCGTACGTACGTCAGAGGATGGGGGAGCGGAGGGGATGGGGTTGGTTTGTGATTAGCGTCCCTGTTTCCATCTGCGTTACGGTGGCCACAGCGGCGTCAGGTCGTGACTGGTCGGGTACATGTTTGCGCTTCTCCCCCCCCCCCCCCCCCCCCCCTGGTCTGCCGCCGGGGCATAACACACACTGTGATGCTCTGACCTTCACTCCCGCCTGCAAGCAACGTTATGAATGATTTTTTAATTTAACGTATTCCGGCGAAGTGCGTCATCACACCGGCCGGCGGGGGCCAGTTTGACCTATCGCGGGAGGGAGGGATGAAATGCCCTGGCGTGTCGTCTTTTATCTCCGTGACGTCACGGCTGTGTACGGTGACGTCAGCGGTTTTGCCCTGGCAGGAGCTATCATCATGACTACCACCACCACCACCAGCAGCGGCGGAGGAGGCGGAGGAGGAGGAGGCGGGTCGATACACATGTGTTGGTTAATGTCCTGCTGACAGTGCGGTATGGCTCGCTAATAGAGCGGCCGGCCACTTTGCCTGCATGTTACAGATTCTCTACGCCTCCGCCCTTGCAGCTCTCCTCTCCTCAACCCACCCTCCACCCAACAGTCTCTTCCACTTTGAGTTGAAACACCTCCACCCGACTCAGACACTCCCCTCAACCTTAATAGCTCCACTCACACACTATTCCTCTCCGCCCCGCTGAAATGCCCCTACATTCCCTACAACTCCACCCACATAACAACTCCTTCCATGACACAACACCGCCCACTCAGCATTCCCCTACTTTCCTACAAGTCCACCTAGCCAGCTCCGCCCCAACAACCACAATTCCATCATGCACTCAGCCTATCTACTCCACCAGTACTACACCTGAACTCATCGCCATCATAACACTTACTTCCCTTCATTATCTACCCAAAGCCTCCTCTTGCGCAGCGTACCTCCCTCCCCATGTTCTCTGCACAGCCCTTTCTCCCCACGCTGGGTCTCCTCCCCTGCACAGCATAGTGAAAACAAGTCTCTTCCTATTTACAGCCCCTGCTTCGTAGTCCCTAGTTCAGAAAATCGTCTCTTCCATCACGGTTTTCCTCTGCCGTTCCCTTTCCACAAGGCCTCCTTCAGTGCACGGCCTCTCCGAGTCTCCTCCTCTGCACGGCAAATGCATACCCCACTCTATAGTCCGTTGCATTACGCCTACCCCCAACATTCTTCAGTACACAATGCCCCTTTGACTCTCTTCCTCCCCTATTCTTCTCGTCCTCGTCTGCACAGCGCTTACTCTGCAGCCTACTCTTTTTCGCAAGGCCTCCTTCACAGTCTGCTCTTGTGTACTACAACTCCCCTGCCCCACTTTTTCCTCAGCACAACAACTCCCCCGTATTCTTCTCCCGAGCTCAGCGCCATCTCCCACATCCTTCTGTACACATCACTTCCCCACATTCGTCCCTCGGGCACAGTGCCTCTCTCACAGGCTCCTGTGTACTGTGTCCCTCCAAACTCTTCCGTTCACAACGCTTCCCTCCCCCACAGATTCGTCAGCATGTCGCCCCCACATCATCTTGCACCCTCAAACCTGATCTTGGTAGAATCTGTCTGTGTCGCTATCACTTGATTTTTCATCAGTGATAAGACTGACAAAAACAGGAGTAAATACCGATCACTCGTTAGGTTTCGTCTCGACGCATATTTTGGCAGCAGGGAAGGTGCTCTGGTGGCCTCGGGTCTGCGTGACAGAGGCAGGAGCAGCTGTAGAATTTACTGCTCCTTTGTACTGGAATGACATGATAGAGCAGCAGACTCCAGTCCATAATTCCAGGGAGCGTGTGATGGACGACTGGATGTCACGGGGGGAGCTGGATGTATTCCCGGCATGATACACGACTGATGTCGAGTTTTGTTCGAAGGGAAATTGAATGTCATTGTTGTTAACATATTTGTGGTGGGCAGGTTGGTGGCGCGGACGCCTGCAGGGTTCTGGACACTCTCTGTTCGTGTGTTTGTATGTGTGTTTGTGTGTTTCCTGGGGTCGTGGGGACGCCAGGCCAGACTCTGCAAGCCGTGTGCTTCACAGTCACCAGCCGGGTATGGGTGTGGCGTTCTCCAGATGACCACAGGGTGATGGACGCCTTGAGACGTTCCCTTCGTAATTCACTTCAAACTTCAACATCGTCCCCGTCGTCACGGCCTGGGTTGAGGCGGGAGGATGGCAGGTTACCAAGGGACGCCTCTGCACCTGGGCTGTGCAGTGTGGTAGGAGTCATAGCAGTCCTCTGACCTCTGGAGTTAAGAGCGAAGTCATTCCTTAATACTTGTACTCGCGCGTGTGTTGTTAAGATGACGCGACGCAGATCACGATATTGAAATGGAGCCTCAAGTTAAGCTCCGACGGTGGAAACTTTGGTTGCGATCATCTCGAGGAAGTTCCCTGGTTCGGTCCTGTGGCTGAGGAACGTCGCTGGCTCACGATAGCGGCGGATAGAGAGGGTAGACGGCGATGTCCAAGACACCCGGGTCCTTTTTTTTTTTAATCGCCCATGACGAAGTCGCTACGTAACGCCGCTGACGTTTCGGGCTGTGTTCTGCTTTCTTTGCGTTATCCAGGATAAGCATCACAGACGTTTACTAAGAATTTATCTTCTGAGAGAGCCAGGGGCAGTTCCCTCAGATCGGCTGGTCCAGTAAGTAATGAAATTCCTGGAAGCAGGAGGAGGAGGTGGAGGATGGTTCCTCACTCGCTCGTTTCATATATGAACGTGGCCACAGGAGTATATAACCTCCAGGATATATATATATATATATATATATATATATATATATATATATATATATATATATATATATATATATATATATAAAATGGGGGATGAGATTCTTGTAGAGAAAATATAACTCAGGTCACACAGCCCCTTTGCAACGCTATCATGTACACACACATTCTCTCTCTCTCTCTCTCTCTCTCTCTCTCTCTCTCTCTCTCTCTCTCTCTCTCTCTCTCTCTCTCCCTCTCTCTCTCTTGCAGTGTATCATGTCCATCTCTATCTACGGCGCAGTAATCTAGCGCTTCATTGGATGTCAAAATCCCGCCCTTGACTCAGGTTCCTGTCTTTCTCCTTCACCCACACGTTGGGGTTACCGGCATTCAGTCCTCAGACACAACGCGCTCTCGCCATCTCACAACGCACACCGGACGACGCGTACGTAACTCACACAACTCGTCATTCGTGACGTTCAATTTTCCCATTGCGGGCGCTGGCCTCGCCTCATGGAAGCATTTCGTCGTAGGCACTCCTAGGTAGGTACTCACGCTTGCATGCCTGTGGTGAGTAGGTAGGTAGATAGGTACCTACGAGTACCTACGAAGTTTGAGGTGTGAATGTAGCCCAGGCTGTGGTCAGGTTAGGATAGATTAAGAGAAATGCTTTATATATATATATATATATATATATATATATATATATATATATATATATATATATATATATATATATGATCTTCCCTTTGGGTCACCCTTGGGTTACCTTGAGTTAGGAAGGTTTAGGATCGGAGGGGCAGGGGTTAGAGCCATCCGGTTAGGGTTTAGGTCAGGTTTATATGTTGGTTGCAACCCAACATTTTGCCTGGACCTTAAGATGGCCTTGGGTATGGGCTCTCTCCCTCGACCTAAGTGGACGAAGTCAAATTAGATTTGATCTTTCCTTTCATCTAGACCGATATTTGTACGAATATCGGTTTCTACAAACACTTCTCTTCTCTAAGTCGATAGATCGAGTAATATAGCCGGATTAAAAGATAGTAAAGTACTCGGTAAAAGAGTAATTCACCCGCTGGTATCAACTAATCAGGGAGGGAAACGATCACAATGTAACTTTTAATCGTACCTGAAAGTGTTTGGTGCCCAGTTGATCACTGGAAACACGATGACACTGCAATGTGTTTCCTCATTTCCTCTGCTGGTTGAGAGGGAATGGAACGGTCGCGTAAAACACCATGGCCCCCCCAGTCTGTGTGACCTTGAAGACACGACCCACCTAGCCCCAAGGGGAGTGAGTTGGGACTCACGATCTGGTGGTGGGTGATGTTCGTGTACCGTCCTAGTTCGCCAGTGGTTCGCAAAGTGCAGTTCGGAGGTGTGTGTGTGTGTGTGTGTGTGTGTGTGTGTGTGTGTGTGTGTTTGTGTGTGTGTGTGATTACCATTTGTGTTTTACGGGGCGAGAGTTTTTCGTGTAGCCCCGTCTTCTTGACTTTGTATATGTAAACCTTGTCTTTGTGCGCGGGCACACACACACACACACACACACACACACACACACACACACACACACACACACACACATACATACACACACCTAGGTTTTGCCAGATACGTATTCTGTCGACCAGATCTTAAGGGAGGATGAAGAGCTTGGTGGACTGTGGACCAAGTTGCCGCAACCAGGATTCGAACCTATGCGGGTTTGATCCCAGGCGTCCCCCTGCATGCGTGACGCTCGTTGACGCTGACCACTACACCACAGAGACACTTGTGGACAGGTCAGGAGGATTACCAGAGGGCGTCCGGGTGTCAAGAGGGGGGCCTTCATACCCCGTTTGACAGTAGAACAGAACTCTCTCCATTTTCTTTATCGTAGTAAATAACCTGAACTCTTTTTTTTTTTTATCTTAATTGTTCAGTGAGTTAATCTTGTGTGGTGGTAGGTATATGTTCCCTCTTTTGGACGGGTAAGGGACTTAATTGAGGTAAACAGTTGACCCATACTTAAGCACAGGTGGCTTAAGAAATGAAGTCAATTACGACCCCCAAGATTACTACGGCGCTGAAGTCTAATGGTATTTACTTGGGTTGGAAGGGAGCCATCTTCCCCAAAGCTGAGTGATCGCATCAAATCATCGTCG
Organism: Panulirus ornatus; assembly: GCF_036320965.1. Classification (NCBI taxonomy): domain Eukaryota; kingdom Metazoa; phylum Arthropoda; class Malacostraca; order Decapoda; family Palinuridae; genus Panulirus; species Panulirus ornatus. The sequence continues at coordinate 10,000,848 of NC_092238.1, read as the reverse complement.
AATTAGTGTGGTGGTAAGCTGATGAGTTCAAGCTAAAAAGGTTATGCTTTGGCCTAATTGAAAACTAATTATAGTTTCGGTCGACATTTCTTTTTTTTTATTTCTGGTAATTAAAAAGTAATTATAATCATCATAATAACTCTGACTGTCAGGGTGATTAGCATTTTTTTTTTTGTCATTATGAAAACAATAAAACTTTTATCGGTCATAATTGATAGTACTGTATTATTAGGCTGGACGTGTGGTAGTGAGCGGTTTTGTGGACGAGTTTCATTGACTTTCTTTGTGAGGGAGTTTACTTGTCGAATGTCCTGGGCATTATGTGCCATGCGAGAGATAAGTAAAGAGAAATGTTAAGGATAATTTCAGTATATAAATTGTTTATTGCGATGTATGCATTGAGTGAACTGTATCATTATCACAAAGTGTTGAGAAAGCACGAAGAAGGTCTTGGTAATATGGGTTCGAGGAGGAAGTTCTGGGCCACAGAGAGACGCCCTTGGAGACCAGCTGTGGTATTGGCATCTGGTGTGGGAGGTGGCCACAGCCTGGCCACCGTTATGGCCACCTTCGTTCGCTGGTCTGGAGGTGGTGGTGACGACGCTGCTCCTCCTCCTCCTCTGTACATAGCATGGTGGGGAAGGATGGGCATGGCAGAACTCTGCCTCAGTTTCCCCTTACGCTGCCCTGCGCGTGACGCCGTCGCTTACACGTGCAGAGACATCTGGCCCGAATGTGTTTTCTTTTATCTTTTTTTGAGGCGAAGGGAACGCAAATTGAAGATTTCTTTTTATGAAGATTAAGGGGGGGGGTAATTCGGGGATTTTTATTGAAGATATATCTTAAAACTCGTTGCCCTCATTATTGTGAAGCGCATTGTTGCATCGTCTGTTATCATATCTGTCTCAGTTAGATATATGAAGTCAGTTCGGATTACCTTTAACCTTGATTGCGTTATGACGAAGAGTATATCATTTCCCGTAGACAGCGCGGGCGCCAGAGCTGGTCGTGTTCATCCATAGTGTTGAGGGCCCCGTAGCAAGCGTGATATAAGGAGTGATCAGGATTGCATGGTTTACTGGCCACACGCTGGAAAAGTTTGAATTACAATTAATGTGTTCGAACACTGTGTGTGTGTGTGTGTGTGTGTGTGTGTGTGTGGACGGACGGTGCGGAAGGCGTGAAAGCGAAAGTGAATTATCTTCAAAAAATGAAGAGATTTGATTATATATCTTGATACCAAAAGCTTTCCGGTGTTCATTACCGGGGAAACTGCTTTCGACACAGCTGAACATTGACTTCACCCAGTGGTCAACAAGCCCAAATTTGCTGTTGAGATAAATGTACTGTCACATAGAGGTACATAGATGCACAGACCATCATAGATACACAGACCAACATAGATGCACAGACCATCATAGATACATAGACCAACATAGATACACAGACCATCATAGATACACAGACCAACATAGATGCACAGACCAACATAGATGCGCAGACCAGCATAGATACACAAACCAACATAGATACACAGACCAACATAGATGCACAGACCAACAAAGATACACAGATCAAAATAGATGCATAGACCAACATAGATGCACAGACCAACATAGATACACAGACCAATACAGATGCACAGATAAACATAGACACAAAGACCACACAGACCCAAGGTCCAGTCGATTTATGTACGTAAAAGAAATACATCTTTGCTTCAGACCACATCAGCTCCGGTGTCTTGATTAGAGGCGAGAGGAGGCGCAGGTCACCTCTCGTGATGTATAGTCATTCGTTGATTAACCTCCAGGTCAGCGGTACCTGGACCTGCCTGGTCAAGGCTGTGTGCCCCTGACCAGCTGGCATGAGTCAGGTCTTGAGCATAACGTCTTAAATCGTCCTCCAATGCGGCCGTAGGAAATGAGCTGCGATGTAAATGTAAATATTCAGTCGCGAATACGACGGTGATTCACAGATAATTTTGAGGTTTTATGTCTGATTTGTGTCGGACTTTATTTTTTTGAAGCGATTGCGACCGGAATTTACAACCCAAATCAACAGGTGGTGGACAGGGAGAGCTACAGCAGCTGTGTCACTAAGTGGGTTTTAACACACGTGTTACATCGAACACATTTAAATGAGATTGAATTCGCTTATGCCGTTGATACGTTATTCTTTTTTTTTTTTAGATCATATAACTTAAACGATTTAAGAGATTCTCATAAGCCCGAGTGTTTGGGTCATTTGCACTTGGAAACAATATTGTTGTTCTTTTAAGTGCATTTGCCCAGGTATTGGGATCTAGTCTCTCTCTCTCTCTCTCTCTCTCTCTCTCTCTCTCTCTCTCTCTCTCTCTCTCTCTCTCTCTCTCTCTCTCTCTCTCTCTCTGTTTCATGTGTTGCCAGAGAGGGACGAACATTATTTTTTTTGTGTGTGGCCAGAGAGGATTGAATGTCATCTTTTTTTTCATTTCTTGTGGCCAGGGAGGACTGAATGTCACTTTATTTGGCCAGAGAGGAATGATTATTATTTTGTGTCGACAGAGAGGAATGACTTGTCATTTGTGTGTGTGTGTGTGTGTGTGTGTGTGTGTGTGTGTGTTTGAGAGAGAGAGAGAGAGAGAGAGAGAGAGAGAGAGAGAGAGAGAGAGAGAGAGAGAGAGAGAGAGAGAGAGGAATGACTCATCTTTGTGTGGCTATAGAGTAATGATTGTCATTTTTGTCTTGCTAGAGAGGAATGATTTTTGGTGTGTGTGTGTGTGTGTGTGTGTGTGTGTGTGTATGTGTGTGTGTGAGAGAGAGAGAGAGAGAGAGAGAGAGAGAGAGAGAGAGAGAGAGAGAGAGAGAGAGAGAGAGAGAGAGAGAGAACTGTCATTCTCTTGTGACCAGAGAGGGATGAGCATCATTTTCGTGTGGCTAGAGTGTAGTGAATAGCCGCTACGCCTCTCTCGTAGGCCAGAATCTCCCACTGTCCTAACTTACCAGGGTAAGGCTACGGTAAGGTAAGGTAAGGTCAGGTCTACTTGGGGGACAAAGTTCAGACTAAGGTAAGGTAACGCCAACCCTGTAAGATCCCCGAGATTGCTTCACGTGTATATCGAAGCCTGACAACCCCTCCCTAGGTGTTGTGTGGTGATGTGAGACCACATAACTCAGGTGGTTTCATCCCAGACGAACGAAAATTCCCTCACTACCCTACTGACTACCCCCCCCCCTCCCTTAATTACTTAAAGCCATATGACAAGTGTCATCACGAAGAAATTCGTCCTCGTAACGACCCGTACTTCATAACCTGGATTGTAGTTACATTGCCCAAATGAGCATCGTACAGCCATAATTCCTCCTCCACCCGCCCTCCCTCCTCCCTTACCCACACCGTTTGATATTAAGTTCCTCACAAAACCTTCGTCGCCCAAGGTAATAGCGCCAGTGTCTCCTTACGGCCCGAGCCTTAATACCGCGTCAACCTGGAGCTGCTGTTATTGCCTGCCTGGTCGTGAGGTAACCAAAGGTATTCACAGGATGACAGCAGCGAGGCTTGGAGGTGGGTGGGGAGGTCCTGCCACCCATCTACCATCCTCCCTCCCTCCCTCCTTCCTTCCCTCCCTCCCTCCTTCCCTCCTTCCTCAATGATGATGACGTGAAATTAAGCTGCCGTCTTTTGTTACGGTACTGTACCGTCAGTGGCTGTTGGCTTGTTTATGACGTGTACCGTAAAAGAACTGCTTATGCAGATTAAAGTTTTCGTTCCTTTAATATACATATATAAGTTTGTATACATATATTTTTTTGAGGACATTTGCCAGGTATAGAATGAGCTTCGGTCGGTTGGATTCTGAAGGGTGTAGAAGATGCGAATATTGTTAAGCTATGTTAAGCGTTTCTGATCTTTCTGTAGATAGGATCTGTTGTACCGAGAATTTAAGGATACTGGGACGGTTTTCGCAACGTAAATTTCGATGTTTCATGTTGCTTTTACTCTCAGAAAAACGGTGACTTAATATCTAACAGAGACAGATATTCATTTTTCATCTTTTATTAGAGGAAATTGGTCTGCCGTCATTGTAATGGCTGAAGTCATCTTCATCAAGAGACCAATTTCAAGGTTTGTTATATTTTCATTGTCTTCAACTTGGTTAATGCCTTCAAGAAAGGCATTCGGGTTGTATTTGATTCTCTTCAGGAAGAGCAAGGAAGATCGCCTGACCTCAGGTGATTCCTCTGCCTTCACAACAACCAGTGTAGTGTGAATGTAAGACACTCTTACCTCTCTCTCTCTCCCTCGTCATTGACAACCTCAATCGAACGACCTACGGGAAGACCCGACTCCACGATCTGTGGGCTGGTTCTGCTGCCTCTCCACCTACCTTCGCCCTCCCTGAGAAACGTGAACGACAGACTCGTATAGAAAACCATAGGAGAGCTCAGCTTTACCTGTATTTGTTTGTACTAGTGAGGCCGTCGTTTTCCATTTCCACTCGTTTTCTGTACGTGAAAACAGGACACACTGGTGTTAGGGGGGAAGTGGGAGGGTGGACAGAGAGGGGGGTCTGTTTTTCCGTTTTCATACACCGCATTTCATGTGTTCTTCATGATAGGCCACGACCGTCAGACTTTAGCTGCTATGAGGACAGTGTCAGGAGTGGTCAGACTTAAGCTGCTGTGTACTGGTAATGTCAGGAGCGTCAGGATCTACTGGAGCCCCTGGCATCGACGGCTGTCACGTCAGGTAGGTCATCTGGGATCCCTGGGGGATCAGAGTGACTTCAAGAATCGCCGAGGCTCAACAGGAGTGCAGGTGAGCACAAAAGTCCATTCATCTGAAATGTGACGACGCTCTTCTAGTCCATCAGCCACTACCCCTGGATTTTGGCCTGTCGGAACTAGACGGTGGCAGCAGCTGAAACTATATATATATATATATATATATATATATATATATATATATATATATATATATATATATATATATATCATTTTCTTTTTCTTTCAAACTATTCGCCATTTCCCGCGTTAGCGAGGTAGCGTTAAAATCTTTTTTCCCTTAATTTCAGAAGTCTTTTTTATATGCATGATCACTGATGCTTCTGTTTGTTTCAAAATTCCATTCTGACTCGTCAAAATAAGTATCTATGATAATTTGTAGCTTTATATTTTCTTGAAGTTTTTTTTAGGGTAGTGTTGTATACATTTGAATGACTTATCTTCATATTTGACGAAACGAACAGCAAAATATCACACTCCCATTTGTGAGAACTGGAGACAACGCATCATAGTCAAAGTTATAGTCTAACAGTAAGTTAGTTTTGATACACGAGTATCTATCTAAAGCACTTTTCATGTTCTGTCAGGAAGGAGAAAGATTGTTTAACTACCTCGTTGTCGTTTACAGGCAGAATAAATTTGATGAAAGACAACCCAGTCATACCTTGACTGTACAGATGGCAATATCTGGCATTAATCGATCGTCCGCATTCCCTGGTGTAAACATCTTTCGCTGCCGATCGCCCGACCTTCCCGTGTCTGTCTGGTCCATTGGGGAAATTTCACGATTTGTGGACTTTGTTATTCCTGCAAACACCTCCCTCGGTGCCTCACGTCTGATCAAACACGTCTTCCACAAGCTCATTACAGTCATGTTTACAGGGACGTTTTTTTTTTTCTTCTTCTTCATTGTATTCCCCCGCGATTCGCGGGTATTGGATGCTCGGTCAGGTTTCTTAAAGCATTTATCGTGAAATCGCGGGAATGAGCGAGATGGGAAGAAATGATGAGTGTGTGTACTGACTTCGTTGGCACGTGTTGTATTGCTACTCTTCGGTAATACTGGTTATTAATGTTGCTAGATTCAGCGCATGTTGCTCAGTACACTCTGGGCTGTTGCAGTGAATATGTATATATATATATATATATATATATATATATATATATATATATATATATATATATATATATATATATATATATATAAGTCCGGTAGTGATGTTATCTTCAGAAGGAAAGAGATCGTATGGGATGCCACACGCTGGGCAGTGCGTAGCAGTACTTGTCCATGGGTGAATTAGTTCACTCTCAGATGTGGAAGATCGTCAGGGAATGACTGGGCTACAGATCGCGACGTAGACTGGGTAACAGGATTGCGACAGACTCTGGGCAACAGATCGCAACAGCTTTTGTTGAATTTAGCCAGGTTGTGTTCACAGGTAATTCGGTGTAGCAGGGTATGTTGATAAAGCTCTCCACTGTGGCCCGAACTGTGTAGTGCCAAACGCTCCTCTGTGGCCCGGACTTTCATGTGGCCTTCATGTGGCCCGAGCTGTATAGTGCCAAGCTCTCTCCTTTGGATGGAATGTATAGTGCCAGGTTCTCCCCTCTGCACCATAATGTATGGTGCCAGGCTGTCCCATTTGGACGGATCTGTGTAGTGCCTGGCTCTCCAATGACCTGGAACTGTATAGAGCCAGGGTCCTCTTAGTGACCTGGAACTGTATAGAGCCAGGGTCTCCCCAGTGGCCAGGAACTGTATAGAGCCAAGGTCTTCGGTGGTTTGGAAGCCCTCCTCTGTCGCCAGGACTGCGCAGTGCCAAGCTGTCCTCAGTGGCCCCCCGGATTGTGTAGTGCCAAGTGATGTCATAAGATGTATATTGACGTAACTGGCACATCTTTAAAGCAGAGGATGAACTAACATGAATGTTCTGTAAGGTAAACCCTTGGATCCAAGTGCTATTCTCAGACACATAGAAAATAATTCACACCCAGTGAATTAGTAAGAGTCAAGACTTGTATGCCTTTGCGTATTACATATAGAAAGGCCTATTAAAGTTACCATTACATTGAACCCTAATTGAAGGTACGTGTAAATTACACAGTATTTTAACTGAATGTTTGATAGGTATTCATATAGAATTAAAGCCTCAAAGCTGTGCTCTAGACCAAATCTTCTTGGCCAGGTAGAAGTTTACGTTACTTATACTTCACCGAACCCTTTCTGGTCGTCCATTCCATGTTCCTCAGATCAGCAATTCCATGTTCCTTAGCTGAAGTTAGATTTACTATTGTTTATAACATCTCATAAAATCTAGTTATGCTAACACATATTTTCCGTTTTCTTCGCAGGTAAGTTGCAGTGTTGCAGTTCCCCCAGGACAAGGAGGAGGAGGAGGTGATGTGAGCCCTGACAGCCCCGGTGTATAAGGTTGGTCCACGGGTGTCCCGCACCCCAACACCCTCACTCTAGGACAGTGGGACGGGAGCCAGCTACCCCGTCTGATTTGTGGACAGCGTGACTACGAGCGGGTCGGCTGGTGCGTCGTGCCAGCGAGTAGGGAGAGGTGGGTGGGTGGGCCAGTGAGGGCCAGGAGACTGGCCAAGACGACAGCGATGGTGGGCTCGGAGCCTTCCCGGCCAGAGTGACAAAGGACGCACAGATTACCGACTATTTTGAGTCTTTCGTGATGTTTTCTTATTTGGTTTATGGACGTATGAATATAAGTATTGACAACTGAAAAGGTTTTAGATTGCGTAATAAAGATTAGGAAATAAAGATTAGAAGTGTCGGATATTATGTGGGCCACATTCTTTCAGTAAAAAAGCTCTGGGTCGGTTCTGTGTTTAAAGTCAGTTTCCCGCGGAGAGGTATAACTTATTTAACGATGATAAGTCCCTCATTTATGCATTCATTTACTCATTTACATATTGAGAGGGGGGAGGTGGGGGCCCGAGTCACGGACACGATTCCTCCCTCTTCGAAGCCAGGCCTCAAGAGGAGGCGGGGGGGAGGTAACAGTTTAAAAGATTTTGAGAAGGTGGCAGACCTGCTTGTTAATGAAGGGACAAGTCGTAGGCGGCTTGGAAGGAAAGGAAACTGCCACGTATACACGAGGAAAGAGGGAGGGGTAAGAAACGCTGTGTGAAAAAAGATGGCACAACAAGGAGAAAAAGAGGCGCCTGGTCTGTGTGTGTGTGTGTGTGTAGGGAGACGGCGAGACTTGGCCCGGGAGCTTAAAAAAGTTTTAATGAGGTATAAAGTAAGACCAGCAATCCTGACACGGTGGCTTCCACCTGAATACGACGAGAACATTGCCATAGCATCCTCAATTCACCCATGCTGTCTAGGCGTGGTCTTCTACCTGTGGTCTCCTTCTTGTGGTCTTCTTCCTGTGGTCTTCTTTACCTCATCCACTACGCAGGAGGGACTACTCGAAAATAAATTGCTGAAATTAGCACGCAAGATCAACGGCGGACCCGTTGACATCACCTGTCAAGAGCGGCTCAGTACACTGGCCGCCCTCACGGCTCTCTCCAGTCACCTCATAGCAAGAAGTGCATCTCCCTCCCCGCCGTCTGAGAGATCTATCGTCCCCTAGTTGCAGTTCGGCGCGACAACCGCGCTCCTCGCACGGGGGGCCATTACAAGAACACCGTACCCCGCCACTGTGACTATCAGTAATCATTAGACTGACTCACAGTGTTTGTATAAAGACTTCTTGTTTATCCCACCCTCTTTCTCTATATCTATCTATCTATCCGTATCTGTCTATCTATTTATTTATGTGTATGTATGTATCTGTCTATCTATCTATTCGTCTATCTATTTATCTATCTGTCTGTCTGTCTATCTATCTCTGCCAATCTATCTATATATCTATCTATCTATCTATCTATCTATCTATCTATCTATCTATCTATCCATCCCAAAATGAATTACGCAGTCTCTCGAAGAGCCTATTTTCATGAGGATAGAATGCTATGGTATACTAATATCACCTTACGCGTCGGGCGAAATTGCTGAGCTCAGAAATGTGCAGAGAGATCTCTCACAGCTGACGATGACTCGGGTCAAAAATCGAAAGGTTTTTTTGGGGAACGAGTGAAATCACCCAGTCTCTCTCTCTCTCTCTCTCTCTCTCTCTCTCTCTCTCTCTCTCTCTCTCTCTCTCTCTCTCTCTCTCTCTCTCTCTCTCTCTCCAGAGCACAAATGGAAGAGATAATATTATGGCATAATGATGAGTAGGAGAAAATCGTGAAAGCCACGTTTCTGATGTGCTCCCAAAACTTCATTCCTAATCGCTTTTGCGTGAAGTCTATGAAATGACAGTTACTGAGTTATATATATATATATATATATATATATATATATATATATATATATATATATATATATAGAGAGAGAGAGAGAGAGAGAGAGAGAGAGAGAGAGAGAGAGAGAGAGACGAGCCAAAAACCACAGGAACAGAGAAACAAAGTAGCGGGATCTTTCGTCTATAACATTTTCAGTGGAAAGTCTGAAAGAAAGGATATATATATCCCAGCGGTTAGCATTCCCGCCTCTTGCACAGGGGTCCCGGGTTCGATCCTGGCTGTTGGAGGTTTGTATGTTCTATGAAGGTGCGCGTTTCTACGCACTATGTTCGTATATATATATATATATATATATATTTATATATATGTATATATATATATATATATATATATATATATATGTATATATATTGTGTGTGTGTGTGTGTGTATGTCTTGGAACAACAGGGCCAGTTTGAAGTAATCTTATGATGGTATTTCGGTGGTTACCTTCGCAGAATTTTGCCTGGAGACCCCGACCACCACTTACGCGTTGGTTGCTGTTATTAAAGTTGGAAATTATCTCCAGACACCATGAACTTAGTAGTTTCAAGGCAACAATTGGCTCATACATTTTAGTAAGACCGAAAGATTTATATGTTGAACACGTAGAGGGTTTTTAATGAAATCAGAATTTTCGATAGGTTTTTTTTTATTAAATTTGAATTTTCGATAGGTTTTTTTTAAGAAATTTAAAATTTCGGTAGTATTTTTTTAATGAAATTTAAAATTTTCGGTAGGTTTTTAAATGAAATTTAAATTTTCGTTAGTTTTTTTTATGAAATTTAAATTTTCGGTAGGTTTTTAAGTGAAATTTAAATTTTTGTTGGTTATGTTTTTATGAAATTTGAATTCTCGTCTCTGATTTTTGCCGATGACGCAGACGCAGGTGAGGAGCGGCTACGTCAGATCCTGACGTTGATGTAGCTTGGTGAGGAGGAATGGAGGCTGGGTGGTTGGTGGGCGGGCATCTGGCTACGTGCACTCGTATTGAGGCCTCGGCGATGGCTGCCCTGTTTTAAATGGCTCTTATAATTGGTACGTTGATTCTCTCTCTCTCTCTCTCTCTCTCTCTCTCTCTCTCTCTCTCTCTCTCTCTCTCTCTCTCTGTTTGGGGGATTCTATACACATGGTGCCATTTTTTTTTATATATATATATTTCCTTCTCATTCACTCCCAACTCTGTGCTGGGGTTACGCTTGTTTTTAAAAGGTTTTATCGTGGTTCATTGATCCTCTCTCTCTCTCTCTCTCTCTCTCTCTCTCTCTCTCTCTCTCTCTCTCTCTCTCTCTCTCTCTCTCTCTCTCTCCCTCTCTCTCTCTCCGTGTCTTACCTCACCCACGCGTGGGCTGATGGCCTCCAGTCCCACATACGCACGACCTCTCCATCTCATACATAACACCTGACGAAGCGTAACTCACACGACTTGCTTTTCGTACGTGCGTATGTTTTCTTCGTGCGTTGAGCGTCTCGCGCTCGCCCCTGCCCTTATGGCCAAATCTTGAGACGTGATGGCTCTCTCTCTCTCTCTCTCTCTCTCTCTCTCTCTCTCTCTCTCTCTCTCTCTCTCCATTGGCCCCGGCTACTGTCCCCTTGCTCTTCCCTCTCCCGGCCCCTTAATGCCTCCCCTCCCACCTCTACCCCCCCCTCCCTCCCCCTTCCTCCGCTTCCTCTCGGCCGCCCTGCTATCGCGTCCCCTCAGAAGGCTCAGATCGATGTTCGCGCGTTCCCCTCCCTCCTCCCTACAGCGCATCCGTTTGCCCGCCATCGACTTTGAAACTCTCTTACCTCCAGTGGGGTAGGGGCGGCCTGGATTGTTTTCCTGGGTGGATCTTCCTCCTCCTCCTCCACCTCCACCTCCACCTTGGAAGTCAGGGAAGTGATCGTCTGGTCCCTGAGCAGAGGAGGGACGAGGGGAGATATTGCCAGGGGAACGTACCAGGAGGATTTTGGTGGTGGTGCCTCCCGTGGCTGGCTCTTTCTCTCTCTCTGGTGGTGTTGGAGAGAGAGAGAGAGAGAGAGAGAGAGAGAGAGAGAGAGAGAGAGAGAGGGAGGATGAGGGAGGAAGGTGGGTGTGTTGGGGAGGGTGAGGGAGGGAGGGAGGGAGTTGACATCTCGGCCCAGACCCACAACCCCCGTGAGAGGGAGTGGAGTTGTTGGGGGGGTGTGTGTGTGGGGGTGGTGCAAGCGGGAGGATTTTAATTAGATCCGGGGCACAAGCCGTATCCCCCGTTTTATGCGCCAGTGTTTATGAGGAGGCGTGCTGCAGCGTGTCACCCAGAGGCGCCCCTAACCCCACAACCTCCTCCTAAAACCCCCTTCCTACCTAAGGACGTCAAGTATTTGTTTACACACGCTGGGAGGGGCGACGCTGATGTCCTCAGCTGCAGATGCCTTTGATCGCTTACCACTGTCAACACTGTTCGCATAGCCACCTCCCTTACTCACACACCGCCGACTCCTCACTCATTATTTTCTATCGTTGTTAATAGCCTGGTAGTCCGTCCCTCCCCCCTCTTGCCCTCCCAGAATTACTCTCGCGAATGGCTTGGCCCGCGCGTCATTGGACGTCGAGCATTGGAAGGTTGTTAAGAGGTCGGTAGTTTCTGAGGTCATTGCGTCGAGACATCGCCACATATCGGAGGAGACGGCCAAGCGGAGACAAGTGGGGGGTTGTCCCACCTGATGCATGTAGTTTAGACGGATGCTTGAAGCTTGTAGTAAAGCTTGTTGTGTAACTTAACTCTTGTATTGTGAGGAGTATCCGCCTGCTGCTTGTAGCGCTGTGTCCTGACTTGAAATACGATTTCTTGCACTGTGAGGAGTATCTGCCTAGTACTTGTAGTGCAGTGTCTTGCTCAGCGAGGAGCATCTGCCGGCTAATTGTAATACAGTGTCCTTTTCTGTGATGAATATCTGCCTGATTCTTGCACGGTAATGTCTTACCAGACATGAGTACTTGGAGGAGTAGCTGCTGGACACTCGTAGGGTCGTGTCCTCTCGTGCACTTGTCCTGGAGGGCCCTGACACTTTTTCATGGATGGGGTTATCAGTCTTAACCCCGGTAGAGTAGTTGAAGCTTGGTCGTGGGCGGAACCATTGTGAGGGGGGTATACGTAATGCAAGGAAACATTCGTAATAGATTCGGTAGTACTGGCTATGTCAGTGGCTGGCGCGGTGCCACTCCGGCTCATTGACCGACTTGCTGACTCCCAGAGGCGCTTGTCGCACGTCGTTGTGTAACTAAGAGATAATACCAGACTCACTTTAGTTTTCCTGGAACCAGTTCGTTAGAGTCGGGATGGATCACTTCACTGCATCAAGTCGTATTGTTACTCTTAAGTACCACTGTTATTGTGCTCTGAACGTGCGCTAAACGGCACACGGTACACACAGCACCGTGCCGTTATTATACGGTAGTCTTTTAGTCTTTCTCCCTTAAGTTTTCCTTTAAGTGAATTGAAGGTTTAAGGGCAATGATATAGTCAGTTTAGTGGCTTTATTGGCTGTGTGAGACGAGGGGCTCCGACGCGGTTACTTGTGGGTGGGTGTGTGGTGCCCGAGCTGAGAGTCCGCGGCAACACCTCCGACGCAAACGATGCCGGTGAAGTAGGAGTTCTCCTCTCTCTCTCCCCACTTTGCTCCCACTGGCTCTCCGCCTCCGCCCTCTCACGCCGGCTCTTAACAGAGGACTTAACGCCCTCGGCTCCGGCACTCAGAAGCGACCCTCATGGATCTTGCCATTCGAAGTTCCATTCAAGACGTAAGAAGGTAGTGTGACCTCTGTCACTCTCCCTTTAATGGGATGATGTGATGTTTGATGGTGTCGTCCTTTTTTTTTTTTTTTTTTTTCAATAGTTGCCTCATCTATGTCATCGCCTCTCATGGTGTAGTGTTTCCCCTAGAGGTGAAGATAGCGCCTTAATGATGTTTGCCTCCTCTTTGTCGATGCGACGTTGATGTTTGATTGCCTGATGGCCAGTGATGTTGCCCACTACTGTCGATCTACGTTATCCTATGGTGATCCGTTGTGTCGACCTCAAATGGTCCTTCATGTAGGCTGCCAAGCCCCCTACGTGGTTGATTCGTCACTTCCCAAATGATTGTGATAAGGGTCAGCTTCGACGGTCAGTTCGTATCGCAGTGATCGCTCGTGATGGGGGGTCACACCGTGATGGTTAGCATTGTGTTTTCGTGACTGTTAGTGATGGTTCTCTACCGTGATGGTCCTGGATGGATGTATGTGCCCAAGATTGCCCCGTAGCAGTTTCCACAGCATTAAGACCATTCAAGTGCTTAGCAAAACTTAGATCGTTTCCTAAAGCTCATGGCTTTTGATTTAAGTGATGGTCTTAAGTGCTGTGGAAATTGCTAAGGCATTCTTTTAGTCTGGGAAGAAAAAAATAAAGATTTGCCTGAATATGACATCAGTATTTGTTAAGGAATTGCCGTACAGTGCTGTGTAGAGCGGTGTACCTCCCAGTTATCCAGCTCGTTTTAAAAGTTCTCTTATTGATTTGAAAATAGGACGAGGGATCTGCCTGCACATTATTAAAGCTGGCAGGTCAAACGCCGCAGTGCTGTTGAATAAAGATGATGATTGAGATCAAACGTATGGTTTATTAGAGGATAGAAGTATGGATGGATTCCCGTGGTGTATCGGTTAGCGTTCTAGGCCGTGACGCATTCAAGGGCCGCCGCCCAGGGGCGAGCGCATAGGTTCGAATCCTGGTTATGGCAGTCGGGTCCATAGTCTACCCAGCTGTTCATCCACTCCTAAAGGGGTTGGTCGATAACGAGATGGCTTTGATTAGGGCCTCAGTTGCCCGTGCCGTCTCGCCTAAGATGAAAAAAAAAAAAAAAGGTATTCACCTTTTAGAAGTGATCCCACAGAAACAGTTTTAAATGAGCAAGTTTAAAAAGAAAACAAAAAAATTGATGAAAGACAATGACGAATTAATTACAGTAAATATTCTACGAGTCCTTCCTTACTATACATGTATGTTCTAAGACTCGTGTGAAGCTAGGAAACACTGTAATATCTATAGCCTTTTCAGTGGGATCTGCAACTGTAGAATATCAAAATGGCTTGACAGTATTCTCAGTCCGTTAATCGGTACAGTATCTTGTTCTCGTATCAGAAATATTACTGATCTAGAAGACAAATTCAGAAGCGTCCAGCTCTTGAAAACTAAGACAGAAAATACATTGATATTCTTAGACCGTAATATTCATGGTGATGAAGATAACCTGGAATTTAGTATACATCATAAACCCATAAATGTCTGTTCGTATATTTACTACTACTACTCTACACATCACAGTAAAATGAAACGTTCTACGTTTTCAAAAACGTTTCTCTGAACATTTCGTATATGTAACGTAGAATTTATTGATGATGAACTCTGCAATATCTGTAACAATGGTTTTAAACTGCAGCATCCCAAACGCAGCTTCGGTTCAACTTTTTAATCTAGCTAGAAATTCTTTTTTTACAGTTTTCAACCTAAAGAACCATCTGGTAACAGAAAACTTTTTAGTACCACGCGATTGTGAGAATTTCCTTTACGTTTCTGTTCTGTTAAAAAGAATCTAATGTAATCTTCAGCAGTTAGGGAAAAGTCGTATCAGACATTCTTTAACCTCTCGTAAGGGTTGTGTGTACAATATCTCTCTAAAGAGGGTAATCAGTTTGACCACTATGGCACTTGATATCAGGGTTAAACAAGATAAGAACAGTGTTTGGTTTGGTCAAGAATCTAATGCCAATATTTGTACACCTCAGAGACTTTGATCATGAGATTGAGTGGAGCAGTTAGTGTTCAGGTTGCCACATGCAATAACTCAGTAACGGTTAGCAATATCATCGAATCGTCTCTTATCAAACACAGTATAGATGTGAATGTGAATCAGAGTGTTGGTTTATATAAGTTCTGTAACTTTATGAGGTGAAAAAAGATAAGAGCATGTCGCCCAGAACATTGGTTAACTTGAGTTACAATTGGTTAACTTGTGTTTGTAACTTGAGAGAGGTGAGGTCGACGAGGGTGACATTTCCACCCATCGCCTGACCTGTTTCTTGATTCATTAGTCTACCCCGGCCATTGGCGGCTGATTATATTATGTTCTCATTTCATTTGCTCGCTGTACTGACGTACTGACGATGTAATTATACGAAAACGCTTGATTCTTCATATTTTCCCTGTCCTTGTGGGTTTACCTGCGTACATATATAGGAAAGCAAAGTACCCACACCGTGTACCAGACCAGCCGGGGCTGTAGGGGCTATGTGATCTTGCGGGCTGCGGCTTCCAACAGCATGGTCGACTGACACCCACCCCCCCAACTCAATAGCCTAGTCGCAGCCCGAAGCCTTCAACAGGTATTCGCCAACATCAGGGACGTACAAACGTCCTGTGAGAGAGAGAGGCCGAGCCTTCGATAACAGCGTCTCCTCCTGATTTCATTAGTTCTACCCCATGTAATGTAGTGGTGACTCTCTCATGTGGTGTCCATTGGTGCCCTCCACCACAATCTATGGTGTTGTCCTTCTCATTAGTGCTTGTCACACGATGCTTGCTGGTGACTGTCATGCGGCTTTCCCCTCATGCTTTGTGATGAGGCCCTTCCTCCCTCCTCTCTCATGTCCTGTGCTGCCCGCCCTTTGGTATTTTATCAGGCCTTCGGCGTCGGCTGTTGTCTCCCGTTGAATGTTTTGTGGCGCCTCTCTCCTTTAATGCTCCGTGGTGCTCCCGCCGCCTCCCACGTCCCCTCCCGATATGGACTGTATAGTGGAGACATTTTTTTTCTTCCACAAAGATCTGGACGTGTGTACATACGCAGTATGCCAGACCATTGGGGATGTGGTGGTCACGTAGGCTTCCCAAGCGGGCGCTGCGCCCACCAGCATACTGAGAACGGGCGGCCAAGCTCGGCAGCTTGGTACTGTACAGAAATGTTTGGGTTGAATTGATTTTGATATTTGGCGCAAGACCGGCTGGTGTATTGTGCATTCGTGCCCGTCGCGTGGGCAGTGGCGCAAAGGAAAATACAGAGTGCGCACACAGGAGGGGCCCAGGGACAGAGCCTTAAATGACTGAATTGCAGGTTACGTAGTATGAGGTTGCTAACGAGGACTGGGGAAGCGGTGACTGAATTTCGTTAGCGGGTTCACACGGTTAGCGAACCGCTGACAAACGTTGTACGACGATGATTGGACGACGTATCAAGGTATATAACAGACGAACCATTTTACGGTAGACGAAGTGAGGATATTCCCCTTACAAGTAGTTGAAGAGCTAAGGAACTATACTGAGGTATATACGTAATGCAGGGTGAATCCGACCATGCTCATCTTTCGACCTCAAGTGTTGCCGCCTCCCCAGCGATGTTATGTGGTGGCCTAAGCTTCGAAGTACTTGGTGATTACCCTCATTTGTTCTTGTAGTGACTTGCACCTCAGTGTTATGAGGCGCTCTCCTCCCCCACCTCCCTTGGTGATATATTTTTTTGAGCCTATCCGTTTTTGTTGGGGATAACTCCCCTGTTTTTGTTGGTGATGTGTCCCCTGTTTTTGCTGGCGGCGTGTCCCGCTTTTTGTTGAGGGTGCGTCTCTCCTTTGTGAGCGACGTCCCTCCCTGGCGTTGGGGCTTTTGTACTTGTGGTCAGTGATGGCTGGCTGCCCATGATGGTCAGTGTTGCATCTCCCAGGTAGCTAACAGTGCCTTGCGTCGATGGTTAGTGACGTATCCCGGTGATAGTGGTGCTTCGCCCTTGTGAGTTAAGGGGTGTCTTATCTAGATCTCAAGGAGGTCTTCCCCCTTTGTGTTTAATGGCGATTTCCTTTGGATAGTTGCTGGTTTTCTCTCCTCCCTTGATATTTCATTTTATACTGGTGCCACTCCTGATATTCTATGTTTTTTCCTCGTTTTAGTTGTGCTCGCCCTTGCATCAGTACTCCCTCTCTCGATACTTTGTGGTGTTTACCGTGATGAAATATTGTTGTTTACCCTGATGAATATTGGTGTTTACCCTGATGAATATTCGTGTTTATCCTGATGAATATTGGTGTTTACCTTGATGAATATTGGTGTTTACCCTGATGAATGTTGGTGTTTACCTTGATGAATATTGGTGTTTACCTTGATGAATATTGGTGTTTACCTTGATGAATATTGGTGTTTACCTTGATGAATATTGGTGTTTACCTTGATGAATATTGGTGTTTACCCTGATGAATATTGGTGTTTACCTTGATGAATATTGGTGTTTACCCTGATGAATGTTGGTGTTTACCTTGATGAATGTTGGTGTTTACCCTGATGAATGTTGGTGTTTACCGTGATGAATATTGGTGTTTACCCTCATGAATATTGGTGTTTACCCTGATGAATATTGGTGTTTACACTGATGAATGTTGGTGTTTACCCTGATGAATATTGGTGTTTACCAGATTTCCAGAGGTCTGTCATGGTTTATTGATGGTTGTACCGCAGACGTTCATTGGTTCCCTCATCACGATGTTCATTAGCTTCACCCCATTATGGTTTGTGGATCTTTCCGATGGCATCGTGGGTCACCCAACCCCATAATGCTTCGTATTGTCTCCTTTATGAGTTCAGTTGTGCGTCCCTATCGACGCCCAGCAATGCCTCGCTTGCCAAGATATTCGAGGGAAGACCCTATCCTTCTGTGACTCTTCTTCCGTCATGGTCAAATTTAATGCTTGTTTGGTCGCTCGCTCGTATAGTGGTAATGTAATGGTTTCTCCATTAAACACATATGGTATTGCCTGTGTATAGTACTTTTGTCAGTCTCGGGTCTGACGCTGTGCCCTCGTCCTTGGTGGACGCTCTTGGCGTTCTGTTGTCCGCTGGTGTCGCCTCCGTGATGTTGTGCAGTGCTCCCCTCCTGTGTAGTGGAGCCTCCGCCTTGGATGGCGAGCGGTGCTTTGCCTTAATAATTCTCTCTCTCTCTCTCTCTCTCTCTCTCTCTCTCTCTCTCTCTCTCTCTCTCTCTCTCTCTCTCTCTCTCTCTCTCTCTCTCCCGTGTGATGCGTGATGGAGCCTCCGGCGTGGATGGTTTGTGGTGCGTCGCCTTTAACTGTCTTGTGCCTCCCGGTGTGATGTTCAATGGTGCTCCCACCTTGATGTCTCGTAGACCCAGCCCTGTACGGTGCAGTATTACCTGTGATATAGGGGGTTGTGGTGGTGTCTTCCTCTGATGGTTTTCTCCGATGTTGTGTGGTGGCTTCCCATTTTCATATCTCAGGACGTCCCTGACGGTATGTGATGGTGGTTCCTGTGTTTATGTTTAGACTTTTAACTCGTAGCCAGATGGTACCATCTCGTTCTCAGATGGGGTGATGTCTCCTCCCCAGTCGTGGATGGAGAAAGTTAATGGTGCTCCCGTTTGGTGTAATGGTCTCCTGGTGGTTAATTGTACCTTCCTCTGATAGTTAGTTGGTTAGCCCCCCTTCCTGTGGTGGTTAGGGATGCGAGTCACTCTCAGTGTCGGTACTGTTTTCGTGCGATGCGAAGAGTGGCGCCTCCCCCGATGTTCAATAGTGGTTGTCTTGATTCATGTCGGTGTTGCCACGATATTTTTGGTTTGCTGCCTAAATATAGTGCCTTCCCCTCATGCCTACCGATGCCTTCTCCTCTCCTCGGTATTTTACGGCGCAGTTTATCCCGTTTTGATGGCATGTGTCGCCCCACAGTCGGATGATGTTTTTTCAAGGTTGTCGTTCATGAAGGTGTGCACCGGTCTTATAACAGTGCATCCCTCGTCATATTCACTGGGTTTACCCTCGAAGTTTTACGGTACCTTCCCGTTTTCGGTGCCTGGCTGGGCAGATATGATTGAGGGGAAGGGGAAGGGGCCTCTTCCGTCTGTCGTCGGGAATTACACTTGACCTCCGACTTTGTCGCAACTTACTACGAATGATTTCCAGCATTTGAAGATCAAGTAGCGTAAGACGCGTATACAATTTGGATTTGGTCTGACTTATGCCACATTATGATAAGGCTTATCCCGTAACATAACCTGCCTCATAACTTTAGAGAGAATTCATGCTGAGGTCATGAAACTTTATACGCTTGCGTCCCATAATTTAAAGATTTGATTGGCAAAAGAGACAGTTCTAGTTTGATTTGTATACCTCTTATACAAAGGCTTTAAACTGCAACTTGAACTGGCTGGCTCATGATGAAGGAAATTCCACCTTTAGCTATGGGTCTTTATTCTTTCGACAGACGATTTTTCATATTATCGAGCCAATGTTTCTCCTATCCATTCTTGTTTCACCTCCAGTAACTATAGTGCAGTTCAGGCGACACAAGCGTTCAGTGGAATGCAGTTGTAGTTTATTCCCTCCATGATGGCTTGTGGCGCCTCCCTCCATGATGGCTTGTGGTGCCTCCCTCTATGAAGGCTTGTGGCGCCTCCCTCTATGAAGGCTTGTGGCGCCTCCCTCTATGAAGGCTTGTGGCGCCTCCCGCCATGAAGGCTTGTGGCGCCTCCCGCCGTGAAGGCTTGTGGCGTCTTCCGCCATGAAGGCTTGTGGCGCCTCCCGCCGTGAAGGCTTGTGGCGTCTCCCGCCATGAAGGCTTGTGGCGTCTCCCTCCATGAAGGCTTATGGCGCCTCCCTCCATGAAGGCTTGTGGCGCTTCCGCCTTGTGATTGTCTGTGGCGCCTCCCTACATGAAGGCTTGTGGCGCCTCCCACCACGAAGTCTTGTGGCGCCTCCCTACATGAAGGCTTGTGGCGCCTCCCACCATGAAGTCTTGTGGCGCCTCCCACCATGAAGTCTTGTGGCGCCTCCCACCATGAAGTCTTGTGGCGCTTCCTCCTTGATGGCTTGTGGCGCCTCCCTCCATAAAGGCTTGTGGCGCCTCCCACCATGAAGTCTTGTGGCGCCTCCCACCATGAAGTCTTGTGGCGCTTCCTCCTTGATGGCTTGTGGCGCCTCCCTCCATGAAGGCTTGTGGCGCCTCCCACCATGAAGTCTTGTGGCGCCTCCCACCATGAAGTCTTGTGGCGCTTCCTCCTTGATGGCTTGTGGCGCCTCCCTCCATGAAGGCTTGTGGCACTTCCCCCTTGATGGCTTGTGGCGCCTCCCTCCATGAAGGCTTGTGGCGCCTCTCGCCTTGTGATTGTTTGTGGCGCCTCCTCCATGAAGGCTTGTTGTATTTCTCCCACGATACGTTGTTTCTGTTTTTTCTTCTCGCCCACGATACTTTGTGTTTTTTCCTTCCGTCGCTCGTTATTTCCAGTGGCACGTCCAGTGGCTGGCGTTTTTTGTTTTTTTGGTTTTTTTTTTCATTGCCTTCCTGTCAACCTCCACTATACCTCCAGTCCTGGTTCCCCCGCTGATGTTTGCTGTGGACTGGAACATCGTATTATAGAGCTTTGGTTTGACTCGCATATTTCGTTCATAGCAGTTAAGTCCATTAAAAGGAGCGTCATATAGAGCGTTTCTAGTAGAGTTCAATACTCCTATTATCCCTAAGTTCTCCTGGGAACTGTCAAACTCTCTTGCCCTTTTAGGATCGGTTTGGGGGGGGGGGGATCACTGGTCACACCATTGTATTATGACACGCAGCAAGACGACGTCACACGGGCCGGAGTTTGGTAACTGGTTATCGAGTGCTCAGGCAGCGTTGCGAGACAGTTAGTTGGTGTTTACGATGGTACGGTTGGACGGTAGAAACTCAAATGGGTCTTGTCGTGTGGCAGGCAGGAGGGAGGTGGCTGCGTACATGTAGTGCTGTACGTCAGCTTGGTGTATGTGTGTGTGTGTGTGTGTGTGTGTGTGTGTGTGTGTGTGTGTTATTCTGTCTCCCTTCCTCGGATAAGCTGAAGTTACGGGGATGTAGCAAGACTCACTGGTGGTCCGTAGCTTTCCTTCGCGTCATTTCCTCCTAATTTTTGTTTATGGTTTTGTGTGTGTGTGTGTGTGTGTGTGTGTGTGTAAGGGATAGAGGTAGGTGGGTGGGAAGGGGTTGGTCTCTTATCCTTGTGCTGGAGATTCGTGTTCGTTTTTGTTTTTTTTTTTTACAGCAAGCACTGTTAGTTTATTGTGCCCACTTAACCCGGTGCCACACTATTGTTAGACTGAACGAGATGGGAGGCAGTCGCCACCGATCGTCTCTCACTGGCTGATTTGACGCTTCGAAACGACTCTGTTCAGTTCAGCTTCTCTCATGCTGTATGTTTCGGGAGGACCATTGTCCTTAAACATCGATCGATCGATCGGTCTGTCTGTCTGTCACCTGCTAATGACGATCCTAATAAACTCCTTTGGTCAATTTCTGTTTAGGCATCGGGTCGAGAGTATGGTACCATTCATCAGGAGCACTCTGGGGTTCATGTATGATTTCTTTGGAAAAGAGAAAGAGAGTATTGCGTGGAAACTCTCGGGTCATATTTCGAAGAAGAAGTTGCAATTTGTGACGAGAGTAAGGTAGAAAAATAAGGTACAACAGTGAGGTACAACAGTATTGTGACGAGAGTAGGGTACAACAGAGGTACAACAGTATTGTGACGAGAGTAGGGTACAACAGAGGTACAACAGTATTGTGACGAGAGTAGGGTATAACAGTGAGGTACACAGTATTCAGGATTCTGTGGAGACGTGTGTGGACGTATTATCTCGAGTCTTGACACCGGAAGACCCGCTCGCCTCATCACTGGGCACGAGGGGGACTTGTTCTCGTCCAGAATTTCTTGTATGGTAAAGGTTTCCTCCTGGGACAATCTCTGCGACGTGTATATATATATATATATTCTTTTTTTCTCCAGCCTCTGAGTCTTGACTTCCCAGTGACAGGGTCTCGAAGAGCAGAGAATTCTCACACGGTAGCGTTTGTCATCCCGACTTCTGCTGGTGAGTGAGGGGGATGTGTGTGTGTGTGTGTG
>NC_092238.1:9853808-9976308 GCF_036320965.1 Panulirus ornatus | reverse complement strand
TAGTGAAGGATAGTCAATCATTTAGCTGTCATGTCTCTTTCGACATCCACAGATACCCAAGTTCAAGCCACAGTTTATCGAGTCTAGAATTTTATAATGGGTAAGATCGTATAGGCTGTCCCTTCGCTCCTCTAAATGTCGTCTTTGTATTGAGATTATGTGTCTGTTTGGTTGCCCTGCGCGATCTGATACGTTCATCTTTGCGCATGGAAGAGATTGCAACCCCGCAGGTGCTTCATGAGAATGCCTACCTTAGGGAGGAGCGCAAAGTACATTGGGATCTTGTCCTTTTGATTAGTAAGGCCGCTGGTAGCATTAAGATATGTACGTACTATCCCCACATCAACAGTGAAGTGATTGGCCCAAATGAGTTATTGGTCATATCCTTCAGATGGTGAAACATAAAATTGGCAAGGGTGTCTTCCAGCTCCGCAGCGGAAGGAAGGAAGGCATTGTGTTACTTAGCGAATGAAAAATGCGCGCGCAAGTCTTGGTGAAGATGTTGGCTGGTGACGGATGGCCTCGCCCCGGGAGGACTCAACAAAGGATCTCGAGTCAACAGAAAACGAAGAATTGGATTTTGAGGAATCTGCTCTTAAATGCTACCGTCATTTCCGTGAAAAAAAAAATATCCTGACCCACAAAGAGAACTTCAAAGCTCCTTTGATGGCTGCATAGGATCAGTAAAACTAGAATTGGAACGCTTCAAAAAAAGAAAAACTTCTAGAACTTTATTCGGTTTAGCGTAGACATACACGCCGCCAAGCATTGCGGCGTAAAATACACACATGGATGATGCTGGAAGGTCGAGTCCCAATCCAGCAGGCGAAAGTAATCCCCCCCCTTTGCTTTACGGGTGCAGCTGACCGTGTGAGATTGGATGCATTCAGGAGCGCTGACCTGCATCTAGGCGGCGATGCCTGCGAAGGATTCGTGTGTCTTACAGTTGCCACATGCGGCAGACGCCTCCCCCCCTTTTTTTTTTCCTCATTGCAATGAAGGGTTGTGGCTCGATGCTGTTGGAAGTATCGGAGTGAAGACATCACCGCCCGTGGGTCACGCTATCTTATGTGTTTGCGGAGAGAGAGAGAGAGAGAGAGAGAGAGAGAGAGAGAGAGAGAGAGAGAGTTTTACATTTGTGTTGCCTCGTGTGTGTGTGTGTGTGTGTGTGTGTGTGTGTGTGTGTGTGTGTGTGTGTGTGTGTGTGTGTGTGTGTGTGTGTTACGGGGAAAAAGGGTTTCGCTCATGTAAGTATATATATATATTTTTTAATTATATTCTTTCTTGTTTGTCGTTTACAGCGTCCGCAAGGTAGCGCCTCATTCGCCCACACTCACTCACGAGGTGTCATTTATAATGCACGGAAATCAGAGCCATCCTCTCCACGGCCAGGCCCTACAGACCTTTCTTCGGTTTCCCCTGACCATTTCCTACTTCACCTGTATATCACATTGGTCCATTCAACTCCATCCCTTGAACGCCTCACACCCTCCTGCTTGTTCAGACCCAACAAAGCAGTTTCCAGTCCATCCTTCCTTCCCCCCACCCCGTGTATTCTCCTTTTTCCTCCCACATCCGACATATATACCCTTTTAGTCATCCTTCTCTCATTCCTCTCCATAATTTCTAAACCATTTTAGCACAACCTCCTCACCTCTCTCGTACATTCTCTTCTTGCTGCCACGCCTTTCTATTACCCTGTCGTTTCTGAGTTGATCAACCTTTCTCACACCACATATTGTCCTCAAACATTTCATTTCAGACACATTTACCATCTTCTGTGCTCTGTTAATTAGCCTCCATACAAATGCGACAGGAATACTGTACCGTCAAATATACCCATTCCTCACCCATACAGACAGTAACCTATCTCTCCACACATTCCTCAGTACACCTTGGGCCTTCGCCCCCTCACCCACCCTATGGCTCACTTCACTTGCGATGTTTCCAATTACTGCCATGTCCACTTCCAGATATCTAAAACGCTCCAGTTCTTCCAAGTTCTCTCCATTCGAACTAAAACTCCAACTAATCAGTCACTCTACATTACTGAACCTAATAACGTTGCTTTTATTCACATTTGCTCTCAATTTTCTCGTTTCACATACTCTCTTGTACTCAAAACCCAGCTTCTGCAGTTTCGAACTCGAATCTGCAACCACCACCGTGTCATCAGCAAACACCAACTGACTCATCTCCCAGGCCCCCCTTCCCCCAGCAAACTGGATACTGGCTTCAGGGCATATACCTATATATATATATATATATATATATATATATATATATATATATATGTATATATGTATATATGTATGTATACACACACACACACACACACACACACACATACACACACACACACACACACACATACACATACACACACACACACACACATAAACTTGTGTGTATGTGTTTGTAGGATCATCAAGTGTGATAACGGTGGGTGTTGGTCTTTACGATGGTAGGGAGATGACGGGCGTCCTGTGGGCGTCAAGGTTATCACATCGTGACCCACGCCCTTCCGGGGATGGGCGCAAGGCATTCCCCTGGCATACTTCGCGGCCCTGTCTCGTAGTGCACAGTACTCGTGGTGCTGGTGTTGCCACAGTCGGTAATACAGCCTTCTGCTCTGTCAGTCTCTCTCCATCTTATATAGATTCGGAATTAACAATACCACCACTTCCCTCCTCCAGATAACCTCTTCATATACCAACGGGTCTGTTATCTTGCTTTTCCCATGCTCTCCCATTCACTTCGCCTTACGAGTGGCTCCGCTCATACCTTATGAGACCATACTGAGGCACGAGAGGGGCTTTGTAGAGGGCGTAACGGTGGTTTAGTGCGTAGGCGAGTGTTGTAAAGCATGAAGAGTAGTGCGATGCCCCTATACGGCGCGGCAGTTGGCTCTACAACCAGGATTTTCCAGCTTAAACAATGACGTTTCAGCCCATCACGAGCCTCCGCCTACACTAAATATGAAGCGTCGGGGAAAAGGAGGCAGCGGTATCGTCAAGGGCGCCGGAACGCTTATTGCAGCCAGTCTCTGGAGATTTGTGGCCGTGGTGAGGGGAGGGGAAGCGAGAGGGAGAGCAAGGAGGGAGAGGAAGAGGAAGGAGTGAGGGTGAGGCAGGTAGAACGGAACATGAATTATATCACGAGGGTAAATGCGGATAGCTTTTGCACAGTTGGTGCCGTTCGTGAGTGGATCTGCAACATAGACGAGCTGGGAGTGCTTCGTGGAGACAGTCGCTGGCCTAATGACGCCCTCAGGGTCATCATGAAACCATGGGGCTCGTGATCTCTTGAGCACGAAGGAAGGTACGACCCTTGAGCACGTTGATACGACCCTTGAGCGCGACGGGACGACGACTGACCGCGATGGTACGACCCTTGAGCACGTTGATACGAACCCTTGAGCGCGACGGCACGATCCTCGAGCGCGACGGGACGACAATTGAGCACGTCGTTGCGACCCTTGAGCGCGACGGCACGACCCTCGAGCACGTCGATGAGACCCTCGAGCACGTGGGTACGACCCTTGAGCGCGACGACACGACCCTTGAGCACATCGGTACGACCCTCAGGTATTAATGTTGGCGTTTGACATGATCCATCGGGATCAGCTCATGCCACCGTGCTTGCAGGTCATCCCGTCATGTTCCTGGTGACCAAGCGGCCCTATAGAATACCATAGCTGGTATAATGCCCGTAGAAGAGCGAGGGGTAAAAGACGTGAACTTCCGTGAAGAGTATTATGTAAAGTGGATGGATGATAGGGATGATTTAGGCAGACCTAAATGTGAACGGCCGGAGCCACGTTTGCACGGCCTGGGGAGGGAACACATCAGCCCGGGATGAGAGTTATCACGGAGGGGCAGACAGGCGCCCTCCTCATGCGGTGTATTGGACGCTGTGGACAACGTAATCAAAACCTATCACAGAGCATTTTTCCAAAAGAATTACCGTCTCCGTATGATAACTGGAAATGGGAATTGGACGTCGCCGCCCCCAAGTGAAAACCTCCTTCACGGTATAATAGAATTGATAATGAAGGGACAGACAAGGCTGCAGACGATGGAGATGTGTGTGTGTGTGTGTCTGTGTGTGTGTGTGTGTTTGAAGTGTGTAGTCTCAAAAAGAATTATTCTTACATGCTAGAAGATAAGATTAAGGAAACACTGCAGACAAAAAGATTGGGTTGAGAAATATGAGAAAAGACTGAATACGAAAGTAATGAGGGGAAAGAAAAGTAAAATAAAAGAAAATGGCTTGTAGTTTCCATAGACATGCCGATTAGAAGGTCTACTGTGTGTGTGTGTGTGTGTGTGTGTGTGTGTGTGTGTGTGTGTGTATGTCACCCCCCAAAAAATGTATTTTTTTCGTAAAGGCAAATTACAATTTGAAGAAACGTGGTGTTGTTTTTTTTTTACCACCAAGACATGTGTAAGTCGCCTTTGGAAGAAACATTGACATATACAAACTCATTACGTGGATAAGACATGCATGCAGCAGATATCCATATGAATTACCCCACCAGTAACGTACCCAACAGATGATCAGGAAGATATACAACAGTGTGGGATAGAATGGCCCCTCACTGTCTTGTGCAGAGAGGTGGAGGAACTGCTGAGATCTCTCTGCATTTCAACGCTACTTAGGCTCCACCGTCTCTGGTAACTGAATAAGACATCTCCCTGGTCTGTACTGCGCCTCACCACCACTATTATATGCCCACACTCCTCCCTCACCACCACCACCAGCCTGGCTTTACACCTCTGCTATCACCACCTTGGCCTACACTCGCCCTTCACACCCCGCCACTAAGACCATATTGTTGACACCGACTGTACGTAGACCCTCGTAGTCAAGTACCCTCACCGAAATGACCTTTTTTTTTTTAATCTCCCTCCTATTGTTATCATCCTCAGTGCTCCCTTATCAGTCATAAGCAATCGTTGCCCCTCCTTTATCTACTGTTATCAGCATATGTCTTTGATTAGTACCGTGACCTGGTGTCCTCCTATCGTCAGTTAATGGCAGTATCATGGGCACACCTCGACGTCTGTGTCGTCTCCTGTCGTCGTCTTTGTCTGTCGTCGTGACGGACGTCACCATGAGCATGGCTGTCGTGTACGTCAGGGGTTTACACGGATGAAAGTTTCGCGGGATAATCCCTTCAGCAGGAAAAAAGATGTATGATTGAACAACGTCCTCGTTCGGCTTGTTAGGCAAGGGTGAGGTAATGTCCGGGGCCTTGCACGCCCAAGGCTCGACCTGGAAATGCAGGAAGACTGTTCATCCCTTCGAGAGAGAGGTGGTGTTGGCCTTTGAACACGACGATACGACCCTTGAATACGACCCTAAGACCTTTAGGGATGATAGCCCGGCCTTTAACCGGACCCTTGATGAGATTCAGGTCAAAGTAGAGATCCAAGGGTCGTACGGTCGTGCTCAAGGGTCTGATTGAATGTATTCGGTCTCAACCATTAAGGTGTGCCTGTGTTCGTTCCCACATCCTGTTGTGGGTGTGAGGTGTCTCCGTGGTGCCGCTTGTTTACCACAGTCTGGTCGTCGCAAGAATGTGTGGCGCTGTGCTCGACTTAATGCCACGACTCCCCGGCGGCGGACGGGTTGAGGGAGAGAGTTAATGTATGGTTGCACAGAACATCTGTTGTGTTTTGTGTTGATGAGGGGAGGAGGGTGGCGTCGGGGTGTAGACGAAATAATCGGTTGATTCTTGTATATATATATATATATATATATATATATATATATATATATATATATATCATTGGGAGTACAGTCTCCTTGAAGAACTTCACTCCAGAACATTTGAGTTGATCTGTATCACCGACCACTTTATTCTGCAGCCTGTGCTCATTCTGTGTGCGGTAGCGCAGAAGGATTACATAGGTCACATAAGTCGTTGTCAGACCCCAGTGGGTACATTCATCCAAAGCAGCCTACATTTCCCTGCTACATGAAGTAGCGCAGCCTTGGGCTGAACGGGCTTTTAAAAAGAGGTCCTGGTTAACCAGCTCTTCATAGAAATCGGTCCTGGAGTAATTATATATATAATGCAGTAGGTCACATAGCGGTAGAAGATTTGTGTGGATCAGGGGTTTACTTTGGAGAGTGTGTGTGAGAAATGCTTCAGTAAACGGATGGATATGTATGTGATATTTATGGCTCTGGAGAAAGCATATGACAGGATTGATAGAGATGCCTTGTAGAAGGTCTTGAGGATATAAGGTATGGGAGAAAAGCTACTAGAAGCAGTGATAGAGGTTTTCATCAGTGGTGTAAGGCTTGAGCACGAGTAGGAAGACAGGAGAGTGATTGGTTCCAAGTGAAGTTTGGTCTGTCAGGGGTGCGTGGTGTCACAGTGGTTGTTTGTTTTATTCTTGGATAGGGTTGTGAGGGAGGTAAAAGCGAGCCTTGGAAAGAGGGGCGAGTATGTAGTCTTTAAAGGATGAGACTTTAGAGGATGAGAGGGCATGGGAAGAGAGTCGGTTGTTGTTTGCTGATAATACAGCACAAGTGGGAGATTTGAGTGTGGAACTGAAGAGGTTGGTGACTGAGTTTGGAAGGGTGTGTGAGAGGAGGAAGATGAGAATGAATGTGAATAAAATCAAGATTATTAGGTTTAGCAGAGTTGAAGGACAGGTTAGTGGGTCTGTCTGTGTGAATGGAGAAAAAATGGAGGAATCGTTTTCGATACCTGGGAGAGGACATGGCAGCGATTGGAGCCATTGAAGCGGAAGTAAGCAAAGTTAGGTTGAGGGGGGGGGGGGGTCCAAGGTTCTGGGAGCACTAAAGAATGTGTGTGGAAAGAGATCTCTATCTGAGAGGGCAGTAAAGGGTATGTTTGAAGTTATAGTAGTCCCAACATTATTACATGGATGCGAGGCATGGGCTGTAGATAGGACTGTGCGGTGTAGCTATCCTCTGAAGGTGTAGTAATACACGAAAGAACTCGGGATATGCGTGTTTCCAAGTGGTGTTTTGCATTTACGAAGTTACATGTTGTGATTTTATGCATATATATATATATATATATATATATATATATATATATATATATATATATATATATATATATATATATATATATGTATATATATATATATATATATATATATATATATATATTATATAATATTTTGTTTACTCCTGTGAAGAGTTCAAGAATTTCCCAATATGGAGCCTGTGTTAAGGACAAGATCAGATTTTACGTCAAGTAATAACGTTTTCCAAGGCTTCACGGATGAGCTGTTGGAATGCCGGGCACCGAAGCTGCCCTGAGATTCCTTTGATACAAGAATTTCAGTCTGTCATGATGGATTACTTGCGATTACCCGGCGTTTACGTAGCGTTATCTTCGGAAGGTCTCGTAACCCCCACAAACCTGGGGCTGACTACAAGCTGCTGAGATTGGTCGTTGGTCTGCTAAGCTGTTGGGAGCCGCAGCCTGCAGGCCCACGTAATCACTAGATCGTGACCGGACTGGTGCACTTTTTAGATAGTTATATAGTTATCGAGGGAATTCTTTAATTTCTCCAGTGTACATCCCATTAGTATGTGTAGGTGGTTGTAGGCAACGTGGTGGTTAGTTTCTCCTCCTACTCCTCCTCCTCTTCTCCCTCCCCACGAATGGTTTCATTGGTATTAATCTATCGAGTGTTTCATGCCAATAGGATTTCCCATTTGTGAGTAAACGATACACGTTTGCCAGCACTACGATCCAGAGAACACAATCTCAGTGATTTCAGTCATTCCCAGTTGTTATAATTCGTTTTCCGCGTCATTGCAGACCTTGAAAGATTTTTTGCTTACTTTCTAACTCTCGGCAGTTTTGCCCGCCTTGAGCAATGTTGTGTGTACACAGCAGTAATACGTTCGTGAGTAGTAGTAGTAGTAGTAGTAGTAGTAGTGCAATGTGGAACGTCGTCATTGGTCTGTCCTCCCTTGTCTTGAAGGTCCGCAAGATCCATCTCACCATCTGTTTGGAAGTGGCAGCTGTTATCATGTTTCGTTCGCAGAAAGCAAGGTCATGTTACACTATAACTCAGAGTTGTTGTTGTTGTGTTTTTTTGTTTTTCTCCCAACGTTGTTTAATCATGTCTGTTATCGTCCAGTATTTTGTGGTTCATTGAACTTCTTGACTCTCGCCATATCGGAGTTGAAACTCCTCCCCCATCGAGAAGCGAGTTGTTTATCGGCAATTGTTTATCGGCAACCCAGCGGAATACATCTCTTATGTCTGTAGTTGGTCATCGTCGTCGGATGCTGAGACCTTCATTGCTTATGCAGCAGAGGATCACATAAAGATACGGCTCGTGTGCGCGCTGCAACGTCAGATAAGAGAATGAGGAAGACAAGGGGTGCCGGTACGGTCCCTTAGGGAAATGAGTTTTTCACAGCGGAGGCCTTGGAAGTAGCCCGATTTACTAATACGTATTGCGATTCGATAGTTGAAAAGTTGCATATCCATCTGTGGGTTTTACTGGATATTCTCATTTTGAATACCTTGTGCGCTACGACGCCATGGCGACATCTCGGTCACATTTGTCAGAATGCCTTTTGAAAGAGTCTGCACGTACCACATAAACATGTTATTGGTTTTCGGTTCCTCCCTCTACGAATTTAGTGTAGCGGTCAAGCAACTGAGGGAGGCAGTATCTCTCCGCCCGGAAAAACATGTCCTCGTGAAGTTAGGTACATTATATGATCCCGTACAGTTGGTCGCTTTACATCTTGGGTCAGCTATATGTAAGATAAAGAGAAGATCGGGAATCGCTGTTTTGGGAGAAGTCGGTTGTGTGGTTTATGGCTTACTTACAACCAAAATTCCTATCGTATGTCGCTCTCTTCTCATGGCAGTCATCTGCTCACGTTGCCCCCCTTTGTTCTTATCGGCCCAGCGGGAATCGGTGGTCCGTGATGTGCGTCTTGCGTCGCTTATATTTTTCTTTCTCTAATGGCCCGTTCCTCTTCTTTCCCCCGAGTTTCGTATAACTTGTTTGTTTTTCCTTCTGAGTTTATCGTCTGCGTTCTTCTGTTCGTTTTCTATGCTAAGTTAGATGTGGATTTTTTTTTTTTGAGGTTCTTCAGTTTCGTTTTCGCCTCCAGGACAGGGAGCATCACGCAGGTTCAAATGTCGACCTTTTGCACTTTCTTTGCATTGGTATTTGTCTGTGGTAAGTTTTTTTTTTTAATGTGTATTTGTGATCAGAGATATAACATACTCCTGTTGTGTTTTGGCACACAGTTGGGTTCTCCTATTGTGCGGGAGACACCTCCTTGATTACATCTTCCCATTCAATCAGTTTTAATCGATTAAGATTACTGAACTCACCTCCTTATTAGCGTGTGTTTTCCTCGCGGGCGTTTAAAGCATCCATGATTATAATTTCATCCAGGTTGTCATCAGAGTACGGCGTTTATGAGATGATGAAAGCAAAAT
Organism: Panulirus ornatus; assembly: GCF_036320965.1. NCBI lineage: Eukaryota > Metazoa > Arthropoda > Malacostraca > Decapoda > Palinuridae > Panulirus > Panulirus ornatus. The sequence continues at coordinate 9,966,839 of NC_092238.1, read as the reverse complement.
TTCGTTCGACGTTATTTGTGAAGAGTTGATCTAATATGTTGTTTCCTCTAATTGGTTCTGTTATCCGCTGAGAGAGGGAGACTTTGTCACACCGTCTAATTAGTTCTCTTCTCCGCAGCTGTTCATCCGAGCTGGTGACGGTGGGAGCCACAGCTACGGTGTTGATTCCTACCTTGTGCCCACCTTGTGTGCGCATGGGTTGAAGTGCACGTATCCTTGTCTTGGTGATGGTTTTTCAGGCATCGGACACACAGTTCTCGAGATATCAGCATCGACCAAGCCCGACCTGTGGTGGGAACCGAAGCATGGATATGTAATCATCTCGAGAAAAGGTTAATCAGACTTGTATGTAAATGATTAATTAAAGTTAAACAGGAGGATGCTGGTAGCGTAGGCGGAGGGAGGGTGGTGAAGCGGTGGGGACAGGAGGTCACACGCGCTCACGCCGTTGTCTTCTTCGTTATCTAATGGTGTCAGACAGGCCCTGGTGCACTGGGCTCCATCGTGCGTCGTGGTGTGGAGGGATGCAAGGACCTTTATTACATCCGGTGCGGAGTGGGAGTTGTTTGAGTACTGACGGCGCGCCCTCCTGTGGTTCGTGATGAGGCTACACGTTCGTGTACGTTTGTGATGTCAGCGCACATGTCATATGTTGAGATTTCAAGAGGTTATGTAGGTAATTACAGTGATGTGTTTGTATGTGTATCCTGACTAGTTTGAATCTCCGTGTCCTACCGTATTGAAACCTGGCCTGATAAGTACTTGGGGATTTAGGCTGTGGTAAATGATCTAACGGAGTATTTAGGAAACAAAGACGAGCCTGATGGTCAATGAAGAGGTGATCTGTTGGAGGACAGAAATAGTGTTCTAAATTCCTAAGTACGCAAATGCTGACGGGATAGTCGAGTAAGTGGTTCCTACCCATCCACACCTCTCATCACAGGTTGAAATGTTGAAGGCTAAAATTGTGGTCTGGCCCTGCGGAGGTTGCGTCACAGGCTTTCGTGACGTTTGGAAGAGAGAAAGAGAACTTGGTTGTGTAGCAGACACACACAGTCTCGCCATTGTTTTAGAATAAATCGTACGTCTCTTGAATTTCATGCAAGTCTCGGTTGTATAGTGATACTGCTATTCTGTACATAGAATCGCTGTGTGTATAATGCCTCCCAAACAGCCGAAGAGTTAGAAGCCAGCGGACACAGCTACCGTGGCGGAGCTCTGGTGTTGAAACCGTCTCTGTCATTAGCTTTATTGTTCACGATCGACTCCCAAGTGCCAGGTGAATGTCGCAGGAATAGAAAGTGGAGGCAATTGAGGATTGACTCGGCACGAGGTACTGTGTGTAACCTCCCGAACTTTCACAGTGTTAGTCACGTCTTCAGAGAACAGTTTTGAATTTAACCGTGCCACGTGTAGTGTCACCAGAACGTGTAGTTGCGTTTTCTCGCCCAAGTGACGAGGTTGATGAAGCCATTGTGTGGCACCATCAGTGTGAGCATTAATGACTCACATGATCGCGTATCATTTTTTCCCTTATCGATTTACTTCGATCGAAGTTAGAAATAGCAGATCTCCATGGCGTCGTATGGTGCTTGTTGTTGTTACGTTGTGACGAACATACTGTATGCGAACTGACGATGGAATTGGATTGCAGCTTGACTGGAGAGCTTCAAGTGCTTTTGAGCAACACTTCCTTACGCATGTCCATGCTCCTTGTTTGAGGTTTGGTGACTGGTACCATGACGCCTGGCCTTGTCAATACTGTCAACCCCAGTGGAATGTAAAGTGAAGTAGTGTTCATTTCATGAACCGTCCTTGAGCCGCCTCATTTTTCTGCCGAGTGACTTTTACGTGGCGGTAATGAGGTCACGTTGATTGGAATGATAGGATTGTGAGCAGGCGATCGTGCGTGTGGTTGTCAGAACATGATGGGCCGCAACACACCGCCGCCCGTGACACCGCGCCGTCCCCTTCATCCTAGCTGGAAAACTGTCCGTATCTTCCTGTATCATGCACGAGCCGCGCTAATTTCATCGCTGATCGATGCGAGTGATGATGAGGCATGGCTCGGTTGCAGGGTATGAAAAGCCCGCGAAAGCGATGCATGTGTTTAGCCACAAAAATGTGAGGCCTGTGGGGAGTGCGGTGAGGCACGGGTGTGTTGGGGCGGTGGTAGGTGAGGTGCAAGGTTGGAGAACAGACATTGCAGTCCCCCAGGTTCACCTAACCCAGGTCACCTGGGGCCTCCTTGGTGGTCAGTTTGATCACGTGTCACCGTCTGGGTGTGTCGTGCGGCTGCGCCCGCCCACAAGTCATACCGTTCATACGCCTCGGGTAAGTTGGCCGCACGCGGTGACGGTGATAGCTGAGGCGTCAGCGTCTCCCAGAGATTCCGCACCGTCACCCCTGAAATTTTCATTGACATCGAGAGTGGGAAAGTGTGGGGGGGGGTGTTAATTCTTGTTGGTTGAGGTTATGCGATTCCTTCCGTTCCGGCTCTGTTGTCGGCAGTCCACAGTCCTCCCCCCTGGGAGATTTATAGGCCAACAGCTTGTACGACGGAGGGGAATAGGAGGGGCGCGAACGGCGTCACGATTCGGGTGTAGGAGAGCCCCGGAAGGCCATATACCCACCCGCCACCGTCCCAGCACCACGCTCCTTCCACTTACACCTCACGACTGTGTTTTCTTTCTGCACTGATTGTTGCCTCTTGTCATTACCTCTGTGTTGCCGGCCAGGCGTAATTTGATGTCGGTTTTTTCCCTCCCACAAAGTCAGGGTCGGGGGAAAAAATTGGAAAGGATCTAGACTGTAAGCTTGTGGTGGCTCTCCTTTACTCCCTTTCACTCCTTCCACGATTTCGTCCTCATTTTCATTTACATTACTTGTACGTCCTTGCCTTACGATGGTTTAGGTCGCCTTCTACCCATTGCGCTTCGATCTCAGCTGATCATTATATGCAATGAGTATTTTGTGTGTAGAACGGTGTATCAACCAAGTTATTTTTGAGCCTGGTCTTCTCCTGGTACATGATAAGCAAGGCTAGTGGAGTAGGTAGGTCCACACAGGCAAGTATACGTCAGTGGCGTGAAGCGAACTCGCGAGACGGAAGTTCAGCAGGTGTGAGTGTAGACAGGGCGGTGCTGCGGTCTGGGCTAAGGAGCAGCAAGGACGAGGCAGCTCTTTAAAGTGGTGCGTGGGAGTGTTTGCTGCTCATAGTGTGGTGCGTGGGAGTGTTTGATGCTCATAGTGTGGTGCGTGGGAGTGTTTGATGCTCATAGTGTAGTGCGTGGGAGTGTTTGCTGCTCATAGTGTAGTGCGTGGGAGTGTTTGCTGCTCATAGTGTGGTGCGTGGGAGTGTTTGCTGTTCGTAGTGTGGTGCGTGGGAGTGTTTGCTGCTCATAGTGTGGTGCGTGGGAGTGTTTGCTGCTCATAGTGTAGTGCGTGGGAGTGTTTGTTGTTCGTAGTGTGGTGAGTGGGAGTGTTTGCTGGCGGCGTGAACATAGGACGTGTCTGGCGAATGCGAGACGAACTGTGGGTAAGTCTTGGGCTATGTTGTGGGCGTGGGCCGTAAGGATATGTGTGGCAGGGTAGCGAGTGGTGAGAGTTGGGCGGGCCACCGCAGGCGGCTATGACATAAACCATTGTCTACCCATGTAGTTGTTGTTGGTGCCGCCCACGCCCACGTCTCGCGTTGCTGCTGCCGCTGCCTCCGCCCACAGCCAAGGCCGCCCACTACCCACCCAGGAATGCTGATTACCTTTGCCGCACAGGTGTTAAAAGGGAAGCCACGGAAGTGGCTTGTCCCTGCCCGAAGGTCGGGATGACTGTGTCCTACTTCCCATGATGCCGAGGGAAGCGCTGCAGGCAGGTTTCTGGTGGTCATGGCACGTCATGCTCACGCCATCACGGTAGTCCACATGACTAACCCTGCGTCGGGTCTTGAGCACGGTGACCTCCGACCTGACTCTCTTCGGGTCAGGTCAGAGGCCATCATAGCAACGAACGAGTCGTACTCTCGTGCTCAAAGGTCATACCACTTTATTCAAAAGCGGTGAATATAAAGTAATAGTCGTATTTCTTTTTTTTTTTTTGAGCCCGACTGTTGGAAGAACAGCTAGGCCATCCAATTTGGCTGATTATAGTGGGAATAATTAATTATTTTTGTCATTTAAATTTTTACTCTTTTTCTATTACTTGGATTTTTTTTTTACTATGATTTGATTGTATGTACATATTTATGAATGTTCGAATGTATTTAGAGAATTCAAATGAATTTTTACCGAAGTTTGGAGTAAGATTTTTCATTCCTCCCCCTTCCCCCCCCCCACAAAAAGAATCAATCACTAATTTGGACAACGTTAGATTAAGTACGTCTCATTATGTCTGAGAAGATAATTTCAAATTGATTTTCTCCCGAACCATCATTTTAAGCTCAAAAACTAGATGATTAAAGTTTGACAAGTTATCATTTTATTTTCCAGAACTTTAATTTCTCACCATTTTTTTTTTTTTTTACATTGATGTTCATCGCTGTACAAATGTGCTCTTAAGTCTTAAGCATTAGATCAAGTTTGATAATTTTTTTCAGATGTAATCCACATAATCATAAAAAGTAGATTTTTTTTTTAAATTTTTACCTTCAATAAATTTTCTGAAATAAGTGGATAAATTTCTTTCTGAATAAAAAAAGGATTAATCACCCACGTTAGTGTGGTCATAACATCTTAGTGCACCGTCTCGTTTTCTGTACATCTTGAATTAATCCTATTTTGATCTTGTTTTTATAAACATCATTATGGGAATGAAGAAGTAAAATAATTTTTTTCTTTGGTAAGCTTCAACATTTTCTTTTTTTTCGAAATTTAGATTTTTTTAAAAAGAAATATGATTGAGTGGATGATTTTTATAAGGGAATGTACTTGACTGGAAATTCTTTTTAAAGGAAATGTGATAGACTGAATACTTTTTTAAGGAAATGTAATTTAATGGATACTCTTTCAAGGGAATGTAATTAAATGAGTAATTTTTATGAAACGATTGGATATTTTTTACGGAAATATGATTAAATAGATATTCTTCATGAAATATAATATGTGAATATTTCTTTTTAAGGAAATGTAATTGAATGGATAATGTTTTTTAAGTAGATATAACTGAAGGGATAGTTTTTAAGGAAACATAATTGAATGTATGATTTTTAAGGAAATGTAATTTAATGTATTATATTTAAAGGGAGGTAATTGAATGGATCATCTTTTAGATAGATTTAACTGAATGGATATTTTTTAAGGAACTATGATTGAATGGATAATTTTGTATAAAGAAGTATAACTGAATAGAATTTTTTTTTTGGGGGGGATACATTATAAACACAATACATAGATATTGTCTTCAAAACTAAGGCGTTAGATGCGTTGATGTAAGTAGTTTTTCCGTATGGTTTGTAACACAGAAGGGATTTCGTAAAATCATCTTCAATCATATACATTTCATTTAAAGGTTACTGGACTGGACATTGCAGTGACTTGAAGAGTAAGGTATATGATTAAAATTATTGCATTATAAAGGTCAAATTGTGCGATATATATATGAGTATAAAACAAAACTAGTACTGTTTTTTTTTTTTCGGGGGTTCTGGATGTATTTTTCCACCCTTGAGTTTACATAAACCTGTATTTTATAGACTTTCTAAAAATATGATAGTAATGCAAAAGTTTGTTTTCAGAACAAACATATCGTACCACCGGAATGGTTTTTATTCATACGACTCGCGTCAAACCCGATTGTATTTGTTTCAGAGTTTTTTTTTACATCTTCATTATTGAATCGCTAAATAACCGAGCTGTACTGTTATAAGACAGCTCTTGCTCGCCAGGTGTGACAGTGAGGCTCAAGGACCTCCGGCTGGAGGAACCTTTTTTTACCCTAGCTGGGAGAGGTTTCCTCCAGGTTCACCCAGCACACCCTCGCTCTACCAGCCACAACCCTAAAGGCTCTACTGACAGCGGGTCGCAGGGTTTTGCAGCCAGGGAAGCTTTAACCGGTGATTGTATGTGCATTTTTTGCGCTTGCTTGCATCATCATGTTGGCTGTGTGAGTCTGGATGTATTCGTGTGTGTGTTCCTCTGATACGCGTCTCTAGTTCTCCTCCACAAAGCAAATCTTCTGTCCGCCTCAGGCTCATGAATCTCCCGTTATTCCTGCTGGTTGATGCAAGCATCTTAATTAATACGAGTTCGGTTGGTTGTCAAATGCTTTCCGGCGGTCCAGATATCAACAGTCCATTTAGCCTTCTCATTTTCCTAATTTGAATAGCTCGCACTCTCTCATGGAAACCAAGAAGGTTCGCTACACATGATCTCCTTGTCCCTAGAACCGTATTGTTTCTTAGTAGTTTCTCCTATGCGATAAGTGATCCTTTTTGCTTCCTGATTCTCTTTTCCAGTACCATATAGACTTTCACTCGTCAGGGGAGACCGGCTTGTAGATCAGTGCCTCTCCGGTCTCCTTGATTATGGATATGGTTGATGTTTGCCTCTTTCCACTTCAGTAGCATATTCCTCTCTGCATTCCTGTTGTCACATACCCCTCTGGACTGAACAGGTGAGATCTTATTTCTTCAGTAAACATTTTTGTTTCCACAACCTCAGCAATACTGATCAGGTTCATTTTCCCTCATGCGATTCGTAAATTCCGACTCTGTCATTTAAGACTAATCCTTCTGCATTAACATGCATTACTTTCAGTCTAACATTGCCCTCACCTCCTAACATTCCTGACCGTTCCGAAATGCTGGCGACGCTGCTCCGTCTCTTGTCTGATTTGGTGTCGCCCGTTTTTTGTCATCTGATTATTCTTCGCTCTCTCTCTCTCTCTCTCTCTCTCTCTCTCTCTCTCTCTCTCTCTCTCTCTCTCTCTCTCTCTCTCTCTCATTTTGGTTTATCATGTGTAATGAACACCCCCCCCTCCCCTGAAATCCACTTGTGTATTTTAAGTTTATCTTGTAGAATTCCCTCCTAGTTAAATGACTCCCAAATGAAACGCAGCCATAACCGATCGTCCCCTTATGTCTTCATTATAACCTTCAGTTCTTGTGTGTGTGTGTGTGTGTGTGTGTGTGTGTGTGTGTGTGTGTGTGTATGTGTGTGTGTGTGTGTGTGTGTGTATGTGTGTGTGTGTGTGTGTGTGTGTGTGTGTGTGTGTGTGTGTGTGTGTAGAGATTATATCATGCAGAAACATCAGTGACACCATATATACTGCATATAATTTGTCGATGATTAGGTAATACATGAATCTTTTCGGTTTGTTATTCTTTATTGAGCTAGTGGTTTGGTGACTGGGGTGCACAGCGCCGCTCTGTGCGGTAGTGTAAATATTGACGTCACAGGAACAGTGGACGGGGTCCATTTTGACCACTTATCAAAAAAACGCCACTGCCACCGCCCAGCCACCTCCCGTACACCCGTCACGCCCTAGACCCCTCACACACCACCACGCCCCCCAGATAACCATGACGCCATGGCCGTTCAGAAGGCGTTGTCATGTTCGATAAGTGCACACTAGGTTACTACCTGATGACCCTAACCCGCGGCCAGGCTTATCCTGGGCGGGGTGTGACCCAAAACTGTAGATAAACGAGGGCGATTGTCAGCGTAGGTACACTGGCAGGGAATAGTAATGGTATGGTGATGATGGCTTCTGAGGCCGAAGGCGGTGAGGAGAGGCGCTACCAGGGAAAGACAACAAGTGTGTGTGTGTGTGTGTGTGTGTGTGTGTGTGTGTGTGTGTGTGTCTACTTACAGAGAGAGCAAGCACACACACACACAAACACACACAAGGGCCATCGTGGTGCAGCGTATTGCTTTCCATACTGTGAGTCGACGCAGGTTCGCCCAGGGTCGGGCCCGTGTGGGGACGAATCCTGGTCGTGGCAGTCGGCCCCACACCCAACCAAGATGTTCGCCCTCCCGCCATTTGCTGGTCAGTAAAATGGGTACCTGGTTTCGGCTGGTGTGTGTGTGTGTGTGTGTGCATATACGCACACCTGTTGTCTGTACACATGGTATATAAAGAAAGTCTCCCCAGATGTGTCTGATGAATTTCGAAGCGATCAATAAGACTCATGTTGTCTCGGTAGCGTTGTTCAACGTGAATATGAGACACAATGCCTGATGATTATGGTTGTTATATCCATCGAAATACGAAGTCAAAATAAGATATATTATATCTAACGACAGGAAGTGTCGCTAGCATTCAATAGCATTACAATGATATGAAAGCAAGGCTACCAGTGTAAGGCTAGTCAGACCAACGGCCATTTCCCAGAAACCTTCGTCCGTGGTGTCGTATTGTTTCACGAAAAGTGCTTCGATACCGAATGTTCCCCCTATTATTTACCTTTTCTACATATTTATGTATACAAGGTTGAGAAAAGGGAGAATCATACCAGCTCCCGGTAGTGGACACTAGTTAATCACACACACTGTATGTACTATAGAGGGAAACTTACAACCACTATAAAGGGAAACCTGCAGCAAGTAAAATGTTCGAGTATTTTGGCCACGTCAGTTGGTGTAGCAATACATTAATATATTGCGCTTGGGAGAGCCAGCTTGGCGAAGATCTGTTGCTTTTTCTTGATCGTTTGCCATCACGCTGGGATACGTTTAGAACAAGAAAACGTTCCCGGGATTGTAACAAGTCGTCCGTTACGGTTGTGCCATGTATACGTGTGTGTGTGTGTGTGTGTGTGTGTGTGTGTGTGATCGGACGTCGCCAGCTCGCGCAGCCTTGGGTTGCAGGAACTTTTAGAAAGATCTTGGGTAACACCATGGCACTTGCATATAGCTTGGTCCTGGGGCTATTATATATATATATATATATATATATATATATATATATATATATATATATATATATATAGAGAGAGAGAGAGAGAGAGAGAGAGAGAGAGAGAGAGAGAATTCGAATCCGATGAGTTACGATGTGGCTGTCAAGCAGTAAGTACAAAAGTCGCATTGTGGGCGACGTGTCTGCACGTTTGTGTCTTTTTTTCTCAAGATATGTAAACGAGGTGGACCCCTGTGTAATATAATATTTCGTATATCAATTATAAAAGGAATGTTTTAGTAATCAGTGTTTACCTTATAACGAAAACTAAACATTACAGTAAATCAGTTAAGTATTCAGTTAGAATTATATGATTATAAAACATAGTAATAGCTTTAATAAGATATCGTCCACTTATTATGAAAGTATTTGTAAGAAATCACTGGTTGTGATGTTAGAAAACCTCCCTTTCATGTCTTTAAGCTGTGCGTTCAAAGTAGAACTCCATAAAGAGTATGACATGTGAAGTAGAACTATCTTCCGTGACGTTTGTCCAGCGGTGTCCGTAACTACAGGAATCGCGCCGAAGTTTTGAACTCGAGGACGGTCGGGTTTACCTCCGGAGACCTTGACTCCTTCAAACGGCCGAGCTTTTCGAAGTCGAAAGGAATATCAGGTCCTGTTAAACACCCCTTCTTGGCGGGATTGTTATGTCTCGGGATATTCTTGCGCGTGCATAACCTATTGGAAATATCCGGTGCGTGGGCCACTCGAACGCTCAGCGAACACAGTCACATAGATGTCCTTTTTTTTATGTTTGACGAAGGTGAATCTAGCCGGTCATTCGGCTGTCAGGCACTCAGTCTCCTGCCTCAGTCAGCCGTGGCGTTTTTCGTGGACCGCGTATGTAGTGGACACACGACGCACTGCTGTATGTGTATGCCGACGCACGCGTGTATTCGTTTTATACACGCGGGTTCTCCCCGTTCGTTAGAGGTGATGACCAGGGGAAGGAAAATGAGAAGTGGGAGGGCGGCCGTAGACCTCACAGCTCCTCTTGAAGTGAGGAATAGTCGAGTTGTCCGCATGTGTCCTTCCGCCAGCATTGGCGAGGTAAGAGTAAGGGTGCGTACACAGGCGGGGAGGGAGGCGCGTCCGTATAAGGTCTTCTTCAAGTAGAAGAGGCAAGTGTCGCTGGACGGAGGGAAGTGAGGCTGGACGGCTGACGCGAATGGCGCTGCGGGTTGGGGTTTGGGCCGTTGCTGTGTGGACTTACAAGATGACATGTACAAGGTTTCGTGATGATACACCACTCGTTTAGAACTGTGTCCCAGCCATTTCTCATGGTCGAGGAGAGCGGCAACTAAGCAGTATCTAATACTCTCTCGTACCCTCGACCTTCTCCATCTGTTCTTTCCCCTCCCCTTCTCCGTCCGAGGCATAATTTTGATTAGCCTCATTAGCAGTTTTACGTTGGCAGCCATTGTGATCCAAGCTCAGTCCAGAATAGCTCGATTAAAGATCATGAACTGCTGGGCTTCTGTAATTTTCTTCTTTTTTTTCCATGTATTATAGAATTTTGCGGAACACTTGAAGGGATGATCGAGGAACCGTAGTTGAAAAACTTGGGACACATGTAACTTAGAGGCACACGAACCAAAAATGATGCACTGCATTTTGATTGAATTCATAACAGCAGCTGTAGTAACAGCAGAGATTGGCGGTCATAGCAGCAGACAGGAACAGCAGCAGCGAAGAATGTGAAATGTGAGATTTGGGACTGGAATTCACATTTCAATGGCTGCCCATGTGCAATTTTCCTGTGGGCTGCACCGCCATTATTTGGCTGACCCACACAAACCCTGGCCTCCGCGCGCCAGCCTTTTGTCTCACTGATCCAGTCGTCAATTTGCCCGTGCTCTGCTGACCCCTTTTGTTGCCCCTGTGTGGCGGTGTTTCTGCCATCTCGATCACAATGGGAGTTTTGCCGTATTTTTGTGCGTGGTATTTTTTTTTTTTTGTAAGTTCTCCTCGTATATATACATCCTGATTAATCTTTATGTTTGTCGTTTTTCATGATTCTGTGGTGTTTTTCTGATAGATTGAATTAACTACAGTGGCTTTGTTGGGATGATGGTATTCTCTTAATGTGTTGCCACTGTTTTGAGGGATGTTAGTTTGTAAGTTGCGTATCGAAGTGGTTGTCTGTACCTGCGTTCTTTGTTTTTTGGATATTTCGGAACGTTTTCATTAACATGGAGCGATCCTGTTGTTTTGATATTTGAGCTTTATTTCGTACGCAGCGGTATTTCTTATATTTTTATTTCGTTTGTTCGTTTTATACCGATGGAAAAAGTTATCATTGAAGCGTTTGATGTGAGATGTAATTTCAGGCTTTGACATCTTTTAGCTGTAGTTTGTAGATGTTTTCATTTTATTTCGGTATTCTTTTGTATTCCTGAAAAAACTAGTTTACACCAGAAAAGCTAATTATTGTTCATTAGTTCTGATAACTTGTTTAATTCTTATCAGACTCGATAAAGTTATCGTTCTTTGCTTTGATTTGGTTTCGAAGATGAGTCACACGTCCATACGATATTTTTTTTCTCTCTCTCTCCTTGCTTAACTCCCTCACCACTTGGTTTGTTGAATCCTATATTGCACTGTTGCCAAGCCGCGTGAGGGCACCTGTGTCACAATGCCTTGGACAACCTGGCAGTCCGTCCGTAAGCCTGGTCGTGTTCCGAGCTACTGGGGTTCAAAAGCAACTTCCGAAACCACCTTAGTTTTCTGAGAGTGAGACAGCAAGACCTTTGAGCCATCGTACCTAAGGGTCCTACACTCTTCTTGTTCGAGGTGTCACGAATAAGGTGTTTGAGATCAGGCCAAGGTAGTCTGGATGGAGGGTCCAAATTAGAGGGTCGCACGCGGGACCTCGTTCACACATTCCCTGTCATGGTATATGGGATCATCCTGTGCGAGAAGCATTGTTTATATCTCGGGCTCAGTGGGTTTGGGTGGCCTGTTATACATGGACTTAACCCACAGTTTCACGGACGTGATTTGTCTGTGGATGATACTCAAATAAACCTCTTTTTTTAACTGATTATCCACAAGTAAACTTTTTTTTTTCGAACTGAATTTGAAACGTATTTCTTGAGTAACTTGGAGACGCTATTTAGTTCGCGGTTAGTTTGCTGTTCGTCATGATCAGAACTTCACCTTCACGAAAGGGATGCTGAAGGTGAGGTGCTCAGGTTGCCTGGCACTGGGCAAACGCAACCGTCTGATGTGCAGTGAGCCCCAGCACTGAGCTGGTCAGAGGAGGGTCGGGGAAGACACAAGACGAGCATCTCAGGGTCAATATCTCACGATCTCTTATCTCCCGTGAGGCTCAGTTAAGGTGATCTGATCTTCCTTTTTTCTCTCTCTTCTTCGAAAGTTATTTCAGAAGTTTAAATGGAAAGAAATATATATACTGGCTTGTTATCGATGGACGGAAGCTAATTTCGTGTGGTTCTTTAGTGTGTGTGTATGTGTGTGTGCGTGTGTGTGTGTGTGTGTGTTTACCGTTTATGTATTAAAGGTAGTTTTTTTTAAGCTAATGTTGCACCGCCTCTTAACCTCACACATGTATTCGTACCATGTCTGTATTCCTGTGTGTGATTGCTGTTTGTGATTGTCATTTGTATTTTATGGGGGAAAGACTTTTATGATTCTCTGTTTCTTGTATATGTGTGCCATGTCTTCTTACACACACACACACACACACACACACACACACACACACCTACACAGAGGAGAAACGTAGTGTATATTGGAAATTTTCCAATACCAACATGTCATCGAACACACTAGGATGAGAGGGCATGATACACCATCATTGCCGGACCTTACCTTCACACTTACTATTATGGGTATTGAGAATATCGTGTGTGATGCACCACTTGGCAAAACAAAAAGTGATCATGTAATGCTCAAGTTTGACGATGTGGTAAATGAGGAAATTACGAGAGCGGAGGTGAAGTGGTAAATGAGGAAGTTAAGAGAGCGGAGGTGAAGTGGTAAATGAGGAAGTTAAGAGAGCGGAGGTGAAGTGGTAAATGAGGAAGTTAAGAAAGCAGAGGTGAAGTGGTAAATGAGGAAGTTAAGAAAGCAGAGGTGAAGTGGTAAATGAGGAAGTTAAAAGAGCATAGGCCAGACATGACATGAGGAGGAGACATGGTCGTGGAAACTACCCAGAATTTTTAAAACATTTCATGATAACATTGACTTGAAAATAGGGTTCATTAGCCAAGAACCATGGCATTGTGGTGAGAGGTTCAGTGAAATCTATAATGAAGGAGTGGGAATATGGGTACCTCTAGCCACATATACGGAGGGAATATTACGAACGAGTGAAAAATTGTCGAATGGAATGATGCCTAAAAGCAGAGGAGCTTCGACTTGTGCGAAGAAATAGGCGACACTCCAGCCAGCCAGCTTTTGCTAGTTATGAGAGAGCAAGGAACGAGTCTAGCAGAATGAGAAAGAAGGTAACGAAGAAACTTTGACAGGAATATTGTTGACAAGGCTGGAGAGAAAATTCAAATTCGAAACTTTTCCCCAAATTCATCAGAAATGAACTGTCGCTTAAAAGGCAGCTAAACAAGCTCAGTTCATATGACGTAAGGATATGTGAGGAATTGAATAACAAGTTCAAAAGTGTTTTCGCAGAGGAAGACACCATAGCTCGCACACCTGAAACGTATAGTGTGTGGAGAGAAGATAGAAAATATGATCTATAAAAGACACTTAACAGAGGAATGAAAGGTCTTGACCAACACCAGGCCCATGTTCCTAATGGATTTCCGCCATATATGCTAAAGATGCGTGTAGGTACATTAGACAGGCCACTTGAAATACTGTTCACGATGTCGCTGGAGGGAGGCAGAATGCCAAGGGAATGGAGAAGAGCAAACGTCTTGCCTGTATGTTAAGCGAAGGAGATGGGAAACAGTCAGAGGACTGCAGACCGATTTCATTGACGAGTGTGGCCTATGAGGTTTTGGAAAAGATGATTAGAGAACAGGTGGATGACCCTCCGCTGAATGTAGATTACCCAAGTCAGAGACAGCACCGTATTTTGGAAAGGATGTCACGTGGGACAAACTCTTTAGATTTCTACGAGAGAGAGTGAGGTTTATCATAGGCAGAAGGGAGACAAAAAGCAGGCGTGGATTGTTTGTACCAGGGCTGCCAGAAAGCATTTGACACTGCCACCTCTCGAGAGGCTGATTTGGGAATTGGATCACCACACAGGAATGAGTGGGAGACTTCTTCGATGGATAGAACATACCTAAGTGGAAGAGAACAAAGGACGGCTGTCAGAGGTGTGTGTGTGTGTGTGGGTGTAAGGTGTGGCTGGGTGTGTAGGCGGGAGGGATATCAAGTGTGGCTGGGTGTGTGGGCAGGCCAGATGTATTCTGGTATCATGTGTGGCTGGGTGTGGCAACCCTCCAGCCACTGAGTGACTGACACTTCCTTCGTTACACAGATAATATATTTTTTCGACCAGCCGCCTTCGCCGCCACGCTCCCGTCCCGGTCCAACTGCTTGGTGCTGGGACACCGTGTTCCCGTCCCGGTCCACGTCGCATCTACCGGTGGTAGGCTCCCGTCCTGTGCCGGTTCGGCTCGCTGCTGCTGCTGCTGCTGCTGCTGCTGCTGCTGCTGCTGCTGCTGCTGCTGCTGCTGCTGCTGCTCCTCCTCCTCCTCCTCCTCCTCCTCCTCCTCCTCCTCCTCCTCCTCCACCTGAGCTCACTTATTAAAACACCTCTCAGTTTGGGCCTGATTCTCTCTGTTTACTCTCCCTCTCTCGCCAGAAGGTCAGGTTCGAGGGATTTTAATGGCCAGTCTTGGAATTTTATGTACATAATTAATTTACTCATTTCTGTTATTGTTTCCGAAAAAGTCCCTCAAGAATTTAATTGGTAGGGTGACATTTTCTCCCTCCCCCTCCCTCGCAGGCCTTCTTTCCAGTGGTCGGTAAAAGCCAGAGAGTCAGAGAGAAGGTCGAGGTGCCACGCCGGAGGGACAAAGTGGCGTTGAAAAACTGGTGCTGTGTGGAAGAGCAGCGGTGCCTCGAAGATGGAGTCAGGGCCTACAAGGACATCTTTAAGTTTGAGGTTCTTCCCTTCCCCCCCTCCTCCCCTCTCTCTCCGTGTGTCCTACGAAGCAGTGTTATCTCTCTGTCCCCTCCCTCCCACTTCCTCCTCCTCCTCCCACCGTCTCTCCTCCCCGCCTCCGCCCCCACTCCCTCCCTCCTGCCTCCCATCTTTGGGCGTCCTGCCGAGCGGCACACGAGTTGCAGAACGCACGTGTGCACTTGGCGGTCCCATGTTTGGAGGCTGTTTAGATTGGCTCGTTGCAGGGGTGTTGAACAGTCTCATTTTATGATGGCTCCTCTGTTTTAGTGACCTTCATAACTTTCGTCTAATTAGATGCTCCCTCCTCGTCGACGTGATCAAATTAACGGAGTGAGTTTTACAAGATTTAAGGGATGGGTCGAAGCACATTCGGTATTTACTGTGTTGCAATAAGTGGCCGTCTCGGGGGTCGTGTACGACTGAGCCGTGCCTCTTGGATGAGGTGCAGGTGTCGTGGTGGAAGCTGGGACGACGACGAGTCGTCCATCAGCGTCCAGACGTGGTGACGCACACCCTTGCCCCCTAAAACACACACACACACACACACACACACACACACACACACCCTCCCAACCGCTCCTCCTGCAGGAGTCGATGTACCTACTACTCTTGAAGACTATGTCTGGGACAGAGAGGATCCTTGGGTCATCGAAGCTTGCTTAGTTTTCCTGCTCGAGTTCTGCTGGCGTGTCAGTGAAGCGTGTGTGCTCTGTTTATGGAACCTCGTCGTCTTTAACCGCTCGATCACGTCGCTACGACCCATGGCTGTGACGGTCTGGCTCAAGGATCAGTCCAAAAGCCAGGTGGGTCGTCATACCCAAGAATCGTACCGTCGTGCCAGAGGGTCATACCGTCGTGTTATAGGGTCGTACTGTCGTGCTCAAGGGATTAAAACTCCCTCCTTACAAGCAGCATTTACCTCCATCACGTTTATGAGGGATGTATTAAGCCTTCCATCAACATTACCTCATAAAAGCATACTTTTCCTTGCAAGTTATGAGGTAGTATATCTCAAGCGTGAGGGTTTATGAATACTGGAGAAGACTGCATGCCCTCAGTGACATATTTGTGATGAGGGGGTGTCTGTCGCAGGATGGGGTCGGGTGGAGCTTTTGGCCCGTCTGTATTGCCTCGGGTTCTCGCCCATACATCCGCTCTTCTCCCTCCCTCCCTGCCGTAGGAAGCTGGCGAGGCGTGTACACTGCTGACTGCTTCAGGCAGTATCTCCTGGCGTGCTGCAGGTGGCACAGAGAATACAGCAAACACGAGTGATGTCTAGTTGTAAAAGGACCTCAGCAGAGGAGACGTATATTACCAAGATATAGCCTTGATAATGCGTTGGAAAAGATCTTCCCAAGTTCTCTTTTTATGTATATAATGCCAGGATCATTTCCCAGTGATGGATGGTGCTGAAGCCCTACTAATAGCTAGACTGCCCTTTACTGTGCCTTAATGCCGCGCTCCATCATCCATATAGATTACAGTATAGCCCACCATCACTTGCCTTAGTGACTGCTTCCCCCTAATTTGGAGTTGTGAGCTGGGGGACGAGATAGGATGGGTCAGGGAGCAGCACGGGAGACTGGTGCAGTACTGGGTGAGGGAGGGTGTCTGTTTCTTTGTGTGTCATTACTATTTGTCTGTGGCTATTTGTGAGCAGCGGGGAGCGAGTTATATACTCGTGTGTGTGTGTGTGTGTGTGTGTGTGTGTGTGTGTGTGTGTGTGTGTGATTATTGATGGCCGTGGTGAACCGCATATTAACGAAGGAGGAGACGACGTACCTGTGATAGAAACAGCTGAAACCAAAGCATCATCGCCTTGACTTACGTTGGTAAACTTGATTGAAAGCTGCGTACACGTCGGCCATAGGAGGAGGAGGAGGAGAGAGGAGGAGGAGGAGGAGGAGGAGGAGGAGGAGGAGGAGGGCAGCCCCTGGTTTAGAAGCACATGTCAGCGTGGAATGGATGTTTGACGGCGGTGTTGTGGTGTGTGTTTGTGTGTGTGGGTCGTGTGTTACTCACGCGTTGATCGATCTCCCGCCGTCGTGGACACCACCCCCATCAGGAAGGCCATAACATCCTCGTCTTTATCTTTACTGCCAACGTCTAGAGCACCGCAAATTCCCTCTATATCGCCCCGCCGGAAGATATTCTTCATCCACTTAAGAGGCGAAAGTGGCTGTAACAGAAATAGACTTTACGCTCTTGTATTTCGCGGTATTTATGTACATATTTTTTCCTGTACGTCGATACATAAATGAAATAGTAGTTGTATCGGATATTTTCACCGGCCGTGCTTCGGCTGTGAGCAGAAGACAGGAGCGTAATTCTGTGTCATTTTATCATTCGTTTCTTCCGGTTAAAGCAAACAACGTAGGAAAAAAAAAAGTTCCTTAGAAAAACGTCAGGGTTATAGGTGGACCGATATATATATATACCCACTCATGTCTCCCAATATCTATGACCAAGCACATTGTAAAAGAGATTTTTTTCACTTCCTCCAGAATTCGTAAATACCTCTCCTCGTATCTTCGTTTTCCCTTTCATTAACCTCTCTGTTTTAAGGCCTGGCCCTGATGTGGACTTTTGTCCACGACTGGAGCCTCGAAACGTAAAAAATATATATATATATATATATATAAATAAGAGAGAAAGAGCTTACCGGAGGTTACGCCATGAGTGAAAAGTCAGCAGTGGCGAGTCTTGATAACCAACTGAAGGGAGTACAGTCTCGTCCAAGAACTTTTCCCTTCAGAGGAGTCTGTCCTGTACCCTGCTTCTGACGGTAGCGCACCCTTGGCTGTAAGCACCTCTGGGTTCGTATAGTGTTCTGAAATTTTGATATCCTGAGCTATATTTTTACACAACCATTTGCAATTTATTCAGTTTTTTTTAGGATGAGAACATAATTCCGCGATAGGTGTTGAAATGTAAGTTAGTCAAAGTGTCTCATGTTTATAATCAAACTGAATGCTGTTATGATAACTTGTGACGGGCTGTAGCAGCCAGATGTTACAGAAACCTTTACGTTATCATTGCACCGGAAAATGATGCCGCTGGACTTGGAGCCAGTGCACCAGTGTGCCATTCTGGCATCGTGAGCGCACGCGGTGGGAACGAGATTGTGGCCAAGGTATTCGAACCAGTGATTCGCCCAAGGTGCCGGGCGTCGTCGAGAGAGCACATCAGCACACGTGATGAATTATTGATGGACGATGATAACAGTACATGTGTAACTGATTCGCTGGGGGGTGGTTGGTGGTGGTGGGTAGGAAGCCGTAAGAACGAAAGTTTTCAGTAATCGCCGAAAGAAAAGTTCAAGACTTGGTTTTGTCCGTACCCACCGCCGCAGTAGTGAGGAATGAGTCGAAGGGTCTAAGTTTATTTTTTTCCTTTAGCTTCGGTGTTGAGGTGAGAGGCGTCACCCATGTTCTTGGTGGTGCAAGAGGTGTCGCCATTATACCTCCGTCTTATCTCATGGCTACGCTGTCGCTGTACCACATGACGCCAGCCTCAACCACGGGAAGCTCCGGGTCTGCTCACGTCCTCTGGTGTCGCCGCCGCTTTTTTTTTTTTTTTTTTTATCGGTCCCCGGAGCCGTAGCGGGTCCTGTGCCCTGTGTATGAATGGCCTCCTTTATATGGACAGTCTCCCCCGCCACAGAACTTTACGGTCTTTGGTCGACAGAATGTATAAATAGCCCTACTAGTACTGGAGGTGGGTGTCGTGTGTTTGCTAGTAGTAGAGCGTAGTTTATGCTTAGACGACGTAGAGATGTAGCGGAGTGGTCGTGTTTTGCCTGTAGAGATTGTTGGCTTAAAAGAACTTGTGTGTTGACGAGGTATCATCAGAGTCGCACATTCCCTCCACCATATCACCTTGAACAACTGTTACAGGTGGGTTGTGCGGAGCGCTGCTAGGGTCTCTGGTTATCGGGGGAGGGGAGACGGAATGTCCCTGCGGAGGGAAGCGGCGGTTCGTTTGTTAAGGGAGTCGGGAAGGGCTTGTGTTATTATTCGTACTTTTATCGCCCCCTGTTGTCCTCTCTAGGAGTAAGAGGTGGGTATTAAAGGCCCCTGTGTATGGGCGTGGCCCACGGCCGGCCACGCCGCTGACTGCCGGAGCAACTGGTTGGTTGGTTGGTTAGCTTGGGGGCCGAGGGACGACGAGGCGCCCTCCCAACACTGGGAAAAGAGAGTGAACATTACAAGGTATCATTATTTTTGTATTGTGATCTGCGCACGCATCTTCCACGTATGCACACTGTCGTTCCTCACTGTGGACCAGATGGGTAAGGAACAAAGACACCGCTGAGGCTGACCTGGGACATGCCAGGGTTAGGCAGTGACGACAGAACTTTCCCTGTCACCTTTTGTGAGAGTCGGGTGTTGGAGGAGGACCCCGGCTGCCAGAGTCCCGTCTCATGTGATGGTTCACCCGAGACTTGACATCGCGAGCCACGCCAGTGAAAGCATCCGCTCTTAGCCAGCATGACTGTGTGATTATGACATCGCTGACGAATGAGTTGTGTGGTGAGGTAAAAAAAATTTTATTGCGGAGACGAGAGTTGAAGTGTGAATGACTGCATTGTGATGGTTGGTTGAGTGTTGCTTGTGTGGTGGTGATGGTGTCGGCACGCTGGGTGTTGACACTTGATACCGGATGACTGCTTCCTTGCCTAGTAGATAATGTGACTATGAGTGGCACTCCATGGTAAGGAAAAGTGTGCTGTCCCTTAAGTTTTATGAATGCTTCCCATTTCACCTCCATACTTGATTGCCACTTCCTGCGTTACCGAGGGAGCGCCAGGAAACAGAGGAAGAAAGACATCCACTCACATATTCAGATATATACATATACGCACATACACGTATATATATATATATATATATATATATATATATATATATATATATATATATATATATATATATATATATATATATATATGTATGTATATATATATATATATATATATATATATATATATATATATATATATATATATATATATATATATATATGAATACATATACATGCACATTCATATACACTTATATGCAAATGTACATATGCTTGCTTTCATCCATTCCCGACGTCACTCCTCCCCACAGGACACAGCATCGCCACACCCTGCGTCAGCGAGGTAGCGTCAGGAAACATACGAAGAAAGGCCACATCCGTTCACATTCATACACGAGCTGTCATGTGTAATGCACCGAAACCACAGCTCCCTATCGACATCAAGGCCCACATACCGTGGTTCAATCCATTGGCGTCACGTTAACCCTGATATACCACATCGTCCCAATTCACTCTCTTCCGTACTTTTCTTTCACCTTCCGGCATGTTCAAGCCCCGATCGCTCAAAATCTTGTTCACTCCATCCTTCCACCTCCAATTTGGCCTCCCGGTTCTGCTTATTCCCTCCACTTCTGACGTGTACATATAGTCAATCTTTCCTCACTCATTCTCTCTCCATATGTCCAAACCATTTCAACACACTCTTTTCTGCTCTCTCAAAAACACTCTTTTTATAACCACACATTTCTCATACCCTTTCATTACTTACTCGATTGAATCACCTTGCACCACATGTCCTCAAACATTTCATTTCCAACACATCCACCCTCCTCCGCACAACCCTATCTACAGCCCATGCCTCGCAACCATGTAATATTGTTGGAACTGCTATTCCCTCAAACATACCCATTTTTGCTCTCCTATATAACGTTCTCTCTTTCCACACATTCTTCATCGCTCCCAGAAACTTTGCCACCTCCTCACCCAATGTCTCACTTCCACTTCCATGATTTCATTCGCTACCAAGTCCACTGCCAGATATGTAAAACACTTCTCTTCCTCCAGTTTTCTCCATTCAAAATTATATCCCAATATATATATATATATATATATATATATATATATATATATATATATATATATATATATATATATATATTATTCATCTCGTTGAACTAACATAGTATGTTCTGTGTTATTGTGTGGGATGAGCAAGTTTGCATATTATTACCCCGTCCGTGTTGAGAGAAGGTAAGATTTGACAAGGCCATGAAGATACGAATTACGTCTTTCAAGTTATCCAGTTTTAAGAGGTGAAGAAAGTATATGATTAACGTGGGATGAAGTGTACCTAAGGAAAAAAGATATATAGATACACACCAGAAGGTCGCGTGTGTGTGTGCGTGTGTGTGTGTGTGTGTGTGTGTGTGTGTGTGTGTGTGTGTGTGTGTGTAGTGCAGTGTAGCGGTATAATGAAATTGCTGTCTATGTGTGGGGAGTCAGAATACAAGCGAACGCACAATTGTGTTTCCGGCTGTGAATAAAAGAAGAAGGGAAAAGCGTATGTAAATGATTTTCTGACCTGGTGTTGCTGGCGGTGTTTAAGGCTTATTCCTGATAGACTGTCCAAGGCTAGGTTGTTGCAGGGTTTGTGTGGTCGTATTTATCTTGGCTTAGCTTGCCTGGTTCAGCAGAGGTTATCGGACGTGTTCCCTGTATGTTGAAGGAGTTGCTAAAAGTGTGTATGTCTTTGTGTTCAGAAGTTTTGACATAGGCTTGTGTTTGTTTGTGTGTTCAGAAGTTTTGAAAATATGCTTGTGTTTGTTTGTTTGTTTGTTTGTATGTGTATGTGTATGCAAATACTTTGTGTATCTGTGTTTATCACGTGTATTTGCGCACGTACGCACGTATTTGTGCAAGTGTTTGTGTACCCCCTTTGTTTCTGCATGTGTGCATCCATGCGTGTGTGTGCGTGTATGTGTGGGTGTATGTGTGTGTGTGCACGAGGATCTGTGTCCTGTAGAGGGGAGGTGGGAAGACCTTGAAGACGCTGTTATGGAGCCGCTATGGCGGGGACCTGGGGAAAGTGACGCCTCCGCTGTTTTATAGTGATTAACCCTGACGGACCCCGCCAGCACACGACCACACCACGGGCAGCTACACTCAGTATTAACCTTCCCTCGAGAGCATGTTTCACTCGGTCAGTATTGGCCGCGAGGGAGGTCAGAGCAGTATGTGTTCTGAGGATCATACGAGTGTGTGTGTGTGTGTATTGCCAGGGTGGTAGTGACGCGGTTGATACTGTACTGTTGTACCTTAGGCAGGGAGGCGGTTGGCTTCAAGCGCTGCTGGCGTCGCCTCACCACCTGCGGAACCGCGGCGTGGTGGCAGCGTGGAAGCGGATGATGTCCGTGTTTGTGATACCGCGACAGAGTGAAGAGATTGAACCTCCCTCCCTCCCTCCCTCAGGCGTGACCTATGGCCATGCTGGGTTTGTCGGGTCGGCCGGACAAGATGCCGGGATGACACCATTCTCTCTCTCTCTCTCTCTCTCTCTCTCTCTCTCTCTCTCTCTCTCTCTCTCTCTCTCTCTCTCTCTCTCTCTCTCTCTCTTCAGCTTATGTTCTGGCCTTCTTCTTCGTATTCATCTTCGTATTCATTCTCTCCTTTTCCTTCCCTTTCTCTCTTCTTGTTTTATCCTGTCTGCTGATGCCACAGTCTCTTCTTAAGTGTCTTTCCAGTTACCGTCAGTGAACACAACAGTTATGTAAGGGGACTCAGAAGACATGCTCTCCGCTCAGCCTTGAGAGTGGCGTCAGATGTGAGGGGGAGGAGGAGGGAGGGGTGATGTTAGTGGCCCCGGTGAGATGGGTCGACGTGTGGCATAAGGCAGGGTCGAGCATCTGGCCGGGTGCCATCAGCCCTAGTGTCCCAGGGGCGGCAGGGACGGGGCGTGGCAGGTGGTGGGCGGCCCGAGGGAAGGAGGTGGGTTATATGGTCGCACCGGCCACGCCTCATCGGCACGAGAATCTGCTGCTGCGACTAAAGGGGGCCCAAAAAAAGCAGGTTTAGCGCGTAGCGCCCACCTCAGGAAAGTGCTATAGAGCCACGAGGAATGAGTTTAAGGAGAGACTATGTTTGTGGAACTGGAAGTTGAAAGGACAGAAAGAAGGGGATGGAAAGAATGGGAGAAAAAGATGAATAAGCACAGGAAAGAAAATGAGAAGAAAAAAGCTAAATATATTACGGTGAGGTTGTGATGGAGATGTATAGTTCTGTATTGGGATATTCTATGGCGAGGAGGAGGGAGGCAGATATAGTCAGAGTGACTGAAGTTGATACAGCAGATAAATCTGAAATAGATGGAGAGGAGGCAGAGAAATGAAAAAAAAAAAAGAAATATCCTGTTGCAAAATAAGTTAGATATATGGAAGAAACATAAAATGGGACGATCGACAGGAATTTGAAGGGAGACGAGACACGGTGATGAATTCGCTGGTAATCACTTACGAAACCCGGGGAAGAAAACTACAAGCAGCAAGACAGGGAGGCAGGTTGTTTATGTCAGCTGGACATGACACTGTTTGCAAACAACAATAAAGAACAGTGCTGACATAGGAGAGGAAAGCCACCAAGAGAGTCCTTAGTTCGAATTGATTGCGAAATTACAAGAAATTATCTTAAAAGTGGAGAAGAATAACAGACAAAACAATTACTGCAGGGGAGACCGTGTTCGTTTCTTGCATCTTTCATGACTGCTGACGGAGATCAGGGAATCCGGGGACTGAGAGTAAACGAGGAAGGTGACACACTGGTGTGGCCAGAGGAGAGTGAGTGAGAGGCAGCGAAGGGTCATGAGATGACATCAGCGGTTGCCACATAGGAGTTGACGGTGTTTCGAGTAATGGCGACAGAAAACGAGGAATAATTAAGAAGTGGAATGCAAAGGGATCAGTCAAGGGCGTGATATTTTTACCTTCCCCTCCCTCCCTCTCTCTGTGTGTAGGCTGGCACGAGGGGAGGGAGAGATGAGGTTAATGTCCCCGCCACGTGTTGCAGGTGGGCTGTCTTATACCGCCCACACACCCACACACTCGGTGAGACGGACTGCAGATCCACGCTCAGTTCTGCGAACAGGTGATTAAAGCATGATAAACCCGACGGTCGTTATGGTACGGTGTGACACTCTGCCGGGATTGGGTCATTAATCCGATGCGAACCCTGTGGACGATGTCATGGCCTTTTTAAGAACCCGAGACTCAAGGATCAGGTCAGAGGTCACGCCATCGTACCCAAGGCTTGTGCCGTCCAGCTTACGGGTTTTACGTCTTGCTTAAGGGGGTTGATAAGCCGTGGTTTATACAGTGAATGTGTCGCCGAGTGGTTTGGAGATTAACGTGAATGTAGAACTCCGGTGATTCCTCAAGAGCTGGTCACTTGGTCTGATGCAGCAACATATAACTGTGGTCAGTCCAGTTGAGTAACCATTTATAGTGCCCGACAAAGCCGTGGCGAACGGCCTGTTAACAAACAGTATTTAGTATTGGGTTGTAATGTACAATTATATTGTCATGTCTTGTAACTGACAGGTGGAATTGAAAGCCCGTCGCCACCATTGCACTACGTGTTCCTGCTCGGTTCCATCACCCGCAGAAAGTGGCGAGTCTGCACCGTGCATTCGTACCCAATCCCTAAGGCGGAGGAGCTGAAGAAGGGAGGCCCCGCGTGACCCCAGGGTGGTGATGGTGGAGGGATGCTGTAGGTGGCCGTGGCGGGCCATGTATGGAGGGGGAATGCCTCAGTAACACATACCCTCATCAAGACCTCACCAGATGGACGTGCCTCTTAGAAGGACTAGCCTGACGGGGTGTTTTCTCTGGTGTCCATACATGTTGAGTGTTGGTAATGGTGCGGTTCACACACACACACGCACCCACACCCACACGCGCGCTCTCTCGTTCTCCAAAAGCACCCTAGGGAAATCAGTGTTTTGACTTGCGGGAAGTTATGCGTCTGAGCGGAATTTACCGAAAAGGCATCACCGTCGTATTTCAGTGAGCGTGAAGGGAGTTGGTTCTTGAAGCCCTGATGCGAGAAATTGTTTGAGAAAATGGTTAATAACTCTAATTCCTGGCCTAAGATTTTACAGATATTACCAGACGGCTTTGTATCGTCAATCCCTGGCATACGATACACCAGTATAGCCTTATGGCCCTTCACTTTGGTCTTGGTGCTTTTCCACCCAACTCTGTCTCGTTTACGTCTGTCGAATGACTGTAATGTGTGGCTTCAGCCACAACAAGTTGGATGGTAGGTAAAGAGGTTCGACTATTTGTGCTGAAACTATCCCGAAAGGTGCTTGAAGGATGAGCATTGTAGGGTGTGATTGGTGGAGGGGTGTAATGAGTGAGCTTGGTGGTGGGTGAACTTGGATGAGTGAGCTTGGTGGTGGGTGAACTTGGATGAGTGAGTTTGGTGGTGGGTGAACTTGGATGAGTGAGTTTGGTGGTGAGTGAACTTGGATGAGTGAGTTTGGTGGTGGGTGAACTTGGATGAGTGAGTTTGGTGGTGGGTGAACTTGGATGAGTGAGTTTGGTGGTTGGTGAACTTGGATGAGTGAGTTTGGTGATGGGTGAACTTAGATGAGTGAATTTGGTGGTGGGTGAACAGAAGTAAGTGAACTTGGTAGTGGGTGAACAAAAGTGAGTGGACTTAGTATTGGGTGAATTAGTAGTGAGTGAACAAGCGTGAGTGAACACGACGTCGGTTAGACGTGGGCATGAACATGGATGCGGGTTTATTTGTGAGGGTGAGCATGGCTGCAAGTGAACATGGAAATGAATTTTGATGTGCATGAACGACGGATTCATATATACTTTTTTTTTTCTTTAACTCAGAGGGCGTCGACCTTACTGCCCTCCTCCCATCTCCCCTCCCCTCCCCTCCCTCCCGGCGGTGTCGCAGGAGAGGGTACAGAGACTACAAAAGACCCAAAAACTGGGCCAGAGTGATTAACAAATGTGATTTTGAGTGCAAATGTTTTTGCGCGAGGATAAGCCAGGCTACTTCTCAAGTTGTGGTGGTCATAATGCTTGTGGATGTGGGTGATCTAGCGTCGGTGGGAGAGTGTGGAAACACACAACGTCAGCCGAGTGCAGGAGTGAGTAAACATGGATGTGGGTGAAGGTGGACGTAAGTCAACATGAATGTGAAGCGTCATGGACCTGGTAGTGTGTTGGGTCGGGGTGGGTACAGGTGCCCCGGCAGCGGCGGCGGCTGGGTGTAACATGCCACGGCTGGACCAATCACCACCACGCGCCACTCTCCAGACACACACACACACACACACACCTCTCGCTCCTTATGCAGCTCTTCAAACTCACACACACACACACACACACACACACACACACACACACACATCTCCTTTGTCACGCTGCTGTATGTCGAGGTATTTTATTGCCAGTCACTGCATAACTCACTGTAATTCTTTCAGATCTCGTCACTGTATAGACATGTATGACTGACTCTCTTTTTTCTTCTCTCTCTTCAACATAGTGTTCGCCTTCATGTTGTTAGGTGTATTGACAGTCTCAAGCTACGTGGTGCCGAAGGATTACAGAGGCCACAAAGGGTGTTTGTCCTATGCCCATTGACCGATATTCATTCCTTGAACTACATCGCTAATACATTACGTTGTCATATCATGCGTTTTACCGACTGGTTGTAGAGAGTGGATACCATCTTAGCATTTCAGGTGTCTTGTCGTGATCAATGAGATGTTGGGACATTCCTTTGCAGGGTTTGGTTTAGACTGCGCGTGTCCCCGGGGGGGGGGGGGGGGGGTGGAATTCTGCCATTCCCGCGTCCAAGTTTTGACCAGTAGAGGCTGCATGAGTGGTGCAAAAGGTGAGGTGCAAACAAACGACCCCTTGCACCGCGCCAGTTAACAGTGTAGATGAGGATCATTAAGAGCACCAGTGGCCACAGCCACTGATGGTTTGTTGTGGGATATGTGACTCTACTTCTTAAACCGGAGACGCTTATTGCAAATCTCATGGACAGACAGAGCGAGACTTGGCTTTTTTCTTCTTTTTTTTTTCCGCCGACCACATGTGACGTGAGGTGGTTCCCTGTGACTGCACCTTTATATATAGCATTTCAGGAGGCGAGTTGTTCTCTCCTGTAGAAGTGGGTCTGTGAGCATCATGGTGTAACTCCCTTTCCTGTTGCCTCTACTGCTCTCTTAGGCGTCTTGGCCCTTGGGGATGTCGTGTACTGTAGGTGCCACTTGCGGATGGTCACGTCCTGTGTTGGTGAAGGAGTTCGGTGTATTTCTGTAAATGGATTTGATTGATACGGACGGTATGTTGGGAGACTTGTCTTCCCAATGAAATTTCAGAAGAACGTGAAAAAGATTGACGTTGAGTTGTGTTTTTGAATATGGTGATATACATATATGATTAGTGAATCAAAATAAAGAAATATGTTCCCTTTTTATACTCTGAGTCCAGATTGCTTACTTGATTGGTAGTTATCCACTCAATTTTTACCTACGCTTTATATCATCACTTTTGTCTTTTGGTTTCACCCGATAGACGTGGCCTGCTTTCTAAGCGCCGCAGTAGCCACAGGAGAAGTAAGAAGGGACTTTTAGGGCAGGAAGGTAAGGTAGTGTACATAAGATAGTTTTAAGAATATATTCTTGTCAAGATGTTAAGCTGTAGTTGCCGACGCGTCGGCTGTGCCTTGTTAAGTGGGTTAAAACTGTGCGAGGCAACCTCAAGTATGCTGTGATGTTAAAAGAATAATTGCTGGCGTAAGATGGAGCCCATCTGGCGGACCCTTAAAATGTGCCGATAATTATGCTTTTGGCAGAATTGGTAGGCGGAACATGTCGTAATTGATGGCTAGGCGCCAGGGGGTTCGCTAGCCTCGGTGACAGGGGGTGTGGGGAGGAGAGGAGGAAGGGACTGCTGCTGGTGTAAGGGGAGCTGTGATGGTCGCCGGGCCCAGGATGAAGTCGCCTCTGCCTCTCGTCCCTGCTTCAGGAGGGGCAGTTGGTCGCCAAGGGTCGGCTGATGGTCCATGAGGTTGTGAGGACAGTTGGGGTTCGCTGAGGGACCATGGAATGGGTAACCTGGATGGTGTTGGTAACCTGCGTTACCCTAGGTTAGGAGACACCCCCCCCCTCCCGTGTCGTCACTGTAGGATTGGCTCTGGAGTTGATGAGGATGGCTCAGGTGTGTTACTATGTACGTCACGGCGTAATGGGGACGTCCAGGAACCTCCTATACAGCCTCTTGGCTAAGCTGGAGAGAGGTTCGTGTTCTCTCAGAGTGGATGAAGCAGGTCTCATAAGGTCGTTAAAGAGGCTCAGCGTGTCGTGTATCCTGGGATCCGTGAGGTCGTAAATATGCCAGGCGTCGTGAGTACGCTAGGGTTTGATGAGGTTCGTTGAAGTAGTGCATGCATTGCTGTGGGTGAGGTTGGATTCTTGAGGTCGATAGAATGATTGTTAGCCGTCGAGGGTTAAACTACGACTCTTATGGCCGTCGGCAGGGCGGGGTCGAGTGTCGCTGCGGGTCGACTGGGGGTCCACGGGGGTGGTGAGGTCCTCCAAGGTGTGTGTTCATAGTCACAGGAGGTTTATGCACCATTGTTGGATAACAGGAAATGACCATCCATTTGGTACCAAGGGAAAGTAAGCGGAGAACGTGAGTGTGAGGAAGATTCTTGAAGGTCTTTGTCGGGTGTGGCTCGAGGCGGGTCGCTGAAAAAGGAGCGAGTGAGTTGCAGAGAGGCGATTATGATGAGACGGGAGATGTGTCCCGGACTCGAGGTTTACAAATATAGATGTGAATCTCGAGTTTCGTGGCTTCACGGAAAATGGTAAAGGTCTGAACTGCCGTATGGAATGATTGCATTGAGCTACCACTCTTGTCACCATAAGGCAGACGTGTGATAGAATTAAGTTATAAGGTTACACAGATGCTGGTGTAGCAAGAGCATTCTTCGTTGGGAAGGAAGAAGTCTCGTATGGCCATAGTCGGTGTTTTTTTTTTTTTTATGTGTTTGGCCAGAAGAGTGAAAATGCTGACGCTGTAGCCACTTCAATGGCCCTATGTTCTGTCATTTGATCCAATCCGTTATTTATGCTGGTCTCATGCACACTTGCAACACATTTGGCACGATGCTGCGCAGAAGGCACTTACTCTCATGTTTTATGTTTTCAAGGAAACTAGTGGGGTGTGTGTGTTTGTATATTGTGTGTCTAGTGGTTTTAGTGGCTTGCTGCTGTACTGAAGGGGTCGTAGGTTCAGAGCAGGAGAGGTAGGGGGAAGTGACTGGGTTATCATCTGTATTTATGGCGTCATATAACCCCAAGCCTGCCCATTAATGGTGTGATTCATGGTGCCGCTAGTGGCCACAACTGCTCTTAATTGTAGGGATCGGGGCAATGGTGTGTTAGCCGGTCAGGGCTTTGTATCAACCCATTTCATCTCGAGTGCCGCCAGGAGGTGGAGAGGCCAAAAAGGTTTTCGGTGATAATTGGATCCCTGGACCGACCTCGTGTGCTTCAAATGGCTTGTTTATTCCTGTTTTCCCGGAAAGATATCTCGCTGATCCTCTCCGCCCGTGTGTGTATATTGAAGTGCGTTGATGTTAATGCCAAGGAAGAGGGAGTGGAGAACAAAATGATACGGCCAAGGCGACGCGAGTTGAGGGGGTTCGGCATCCAGGTAGGATCGGTGAATGCCATCTGCTGACCAGTGATCGTATTATACGAAAACGAATGGGTTATGTAATGGTCACAACCTGGCTGTCTATCTCATCATTTTCTCTCCTTCATAGTAACTTGATGTTACACTTGTGCAAACTTGTGTACTTGTTAACGCGCGAGTTTAAAGTGTGAAGTGATGTATGTACGTGTCCGCTTCGTGGTGTGATCACCATTTAGTGTTGTATGGGCACGACCGCTTGTGGTTGCATGTTGTTCTTGTGTAACTTTGAATGGACTGACTGTGCACTGTCACCGGGTGGTGTAACCTCTGGTCCAGGGCATAATGCGAGCAGTGCTCTGTGGTCTTGAACGTTGGGCGTGTTCTGCGGTGGCTTCCGGATAATGAGTTGGGGGGGAGGGGGTCACAAGGCAGTCTGATTAAGATATCAATGCAAGATAAAGGTAGGAGCTTAGTGGGCTCTGAGTTCTTGTGACTAACAGTTTGAGCATTACCTCTCTCTCTCTCTCTCTCTCTCTCTCTCTCTCTCTCTCTCTCTCTCTCTCTCTCTCTCTCTCTCTCTCTCTCTCTCTCTCTCTCTCTCTCTCTCTCTCTCTCTCTCTCTCTCTCTCTCTCTCTCTCTCTCTCTCTCTCTCTCTCTCTCTCTCTCTCTCTCTCTCTCTCTCTCTCTCTCTCTCTCTCTCTCTCTCTCTCTCTCTCTCTCTCTCTCTCTCTCTCTCTCTCTCTCTCTCTCTCTCTCTCTCTCTCTCTCTCTCTCTCTCTCTCTCTCTCTCTCTCTCTCTCTCTCTCTCTCTCTCTCTCTCTCTCTCTCTCTCTCTCTCTCTCTCTCTCTCTCTCTCTCTCTCATATGTATGCACCCATTCGAGGGCATCTCGTCGCCGATGAGTGTCTGATGGGGTAGCAATTATACAATTTTGCAGTAATGTGTGTGTGTGTGTGTGTGTGTGTCTGTGCTATACAATTCAGTGATGTTACCCGCCAGGATCGCCGTGCTCGCCACCACATCGTCCTCCACGACGCGATTAAGAACCCTTAACAACACCTCCAGACCTGACGTGGGTCACTGCCAGCAACCGTGATCACCATCCTTGAGCATCCTGTGACCGAGGCTCCTGAACACCTTGCCTGCAGTCCATCTGAAATTGCATGGGAAACCCAGTGGAGGCATTAGAGAGTGACCTGGACGAGTACTTGAAATGGTGTACCGGACCAGCCAGGCTGTGGGAGATGCATTGGCCTCGCAGGCTGCGGCTTCTAACAGCTTGGTCGACCAGCAACCCATTGCAGCAGCCTAGGAACAGTCTCGGCTGTAGAAGACCATCGAAGACTGCTTCTGTAAGCTTGGCGCCTTTCGCTTTCATGATACACAAGCAAAGCTGTGATTGCAGTGAAACGGTGTCGCTACACTGCTACACTGTTTTAACTTCGTATCAGACAGCACGCACATGAACGTCGAAGTTCGGTCTAATAACGAATCCTCACATGTTTTGTTTTTTTCTTAGCCTTGTGGCGCAGCACGATTTGTTAAACCTGTGGTTTACATTTGGAAGATCTTTGTCTATCTAAAACGTGATCTGGAAGACACTACACGCGCCACCGTGGCTATCTACGGTCACGAGAGGGAAGCTGGAAGTTTGATGAGTTAATTGAAGTTTATTTCGTCAGCATGAACGTTCATCTCAGACGAAGTCGCGTGTGATGGTCTCCGTGCCAACATTCACGTTCGATTTTTGGTAACTCCCACCCGGACTTGCGTTTAATGGTGAGGTCAGACACCAGTGTATGTATGCATACATGAAGGAACCAGAGTGACGACCACCTTGACCGCTGGCTCCTGAAGGAGAACCGTCAGCCACTGGAGTGTCGGGATGTCTCTCCGTTGTGCCGTCAGCGGAGGAGGCACGCGCGGCTGGTGCTGTGGCTGCGTCGCATCGCTCGTTGGAGACATGCTGGGCCGAAGAAGGCCTTGGCGGAGCTCTAGGTGCTGAAACGTTGTCCACCCGCTTCGCATAGATTGTTCCCTCGTCGTGTTTTCTTGCAGAATGTCCACCATTTTAATAGTCCGTTGACTTTCAGAGCGCCATCGAGGGACGTCCGAGAAGAAGTGTTTTGTTGACGTGGCTCGAGCGTGTTTGATCGGTCACACGGTCGACTGCTCTGGTTGAGGTGTGGTTGGTTGGATGGTGGTGGGTGCTGCTGGCGGCCTGGCCTCAGGTGGCCAGTATGTAGTATGTTGGTCACTGGTGGTTGCGAACGTGATGGTGGGAACCTGATGGTTGGTGGGTCGCCTGGTGGTGAGGATGGGAGGCGAGTGTAGGTGTGGTTGTGGACATGGTAATGGGAGCATGCATGGTGGAAGGGTTACGTGATGATGATGGTGGAGTGGACACATGGTGGCAAAGGCTGGGCGATGGAGAGGACCTGTAGCGGTGGAGTTTAGGTGGTGAAGAGGATACATGGTATTGTAGGCTAGGTTGTGGGAGATTATATGGCGTTAGACACCTGTTGGTGAGGCTGGATTGTGGAGGGGGAGTATGCATGCATGCGTGATGATAGAGTGGGCACTTGGTGTTGGTTTGGACTGGGTGATGGAGAAGGCGCTCACTTGATGGCCGGCGTTACCCTTCAAGGTTTGGGGATGAATGATGGAGGAGGCATGCAGTGACTGGTGTTGCCCCTGGCTGGTGGAGAGAGAGAGAGAGAGAGAGAGAGACACCCGGATGAAAGTTTGGTCATCAGATTATAAATATTTGGCGTCGTCAGAGGCTGCTGGTGGGTGTGCCAACCTCTAAACTGTTGCCAGTGAAGATCGCGGCCTTTTGATAACTTGATACCCAGCTACACTGAGCCTGTTTTACTGCGCCGTGTTACCCAGGGAAGTTCAGGGTATAGATAGAACCGCGGTTGCATCAGATGATATGCTGCGTTGAGTGGTGGATGGTCGTTGGCTGGGTGGCTGGCTCGTTGGCCAGCATGTATCATCACTGAACTGTGTCGACTGCGGAGAGTAATTGCCCAAGATATATGATGGTTAGTAGAGGTGAGTTGTGATGGGCAGGTCATGGAGGTAATGTGCATGGGCCAGAATAACAAACCGATGGTGAGGGAGGACAAGCTGATGGTGAGGGAGGATTAAGGTCTGTGTTGGGAGTGCGGGATATGAGGCTGTTGCCCCACATTAATGATAATGATCATAATGATGGCTATGATAATGATAATAGCTATAGTAATGAAATGGATGTATTTTCTATACCTAACTAGTTTTCTCGCCTGAGTTAACATCAGGAACAAACGAACAACGGCTTCGTTTTCTTTTTTCCCTCTCGATGCATGTAGAATGCACCGACACAGGAGCCTGCCATCCACAGTTGAGCCCCATAGACTCTTCCATGGTGTACCATGACCGCTTCATGTGTCCTGGTACAGCTTCGTTAAGTACTTGGCCCACGTATACCAAGTCGATCCAGTTCATGCCATCCCATGCACGCCTCTTACATTCTGAATATTCAGTCCGCGATGCCCTTGAAGCTGCCTCCACTCCATCCTTCCACCTTATCTTTTGTCTCCCCAGTCTCTTGCCCTTACACTTGTAGGTGGTGCGAAATAGAGTCTAGAGGGTGGTTAGGTGGTGCGAAATAGATCGAGGGAGATCATGCATTCCTTTTTCTGCACCCTTTGCGCGTAGGTTCTCTTGTCTGGTGGAAATGGAAGAAGGCAGGCAAGGGAGGCTCTAGCGAACCCAGGAAGAATGAAAACTGCGTACTTGGTCTCGAGTCGACGAAGAGTGTAGAGACGATATCTGGAAGATTGATGATGGTACTACCGTGTTCCCGTCACCTTAATTTATCGTCCAGATTGACGCCGAGAGACTCGGTGGACCGAACGACTTCAAGGGCGCTGGGGGCGTGCTACGGGGACAGTATGAGAGGGTGAGACGTGGTCGGAAGCAAGACTGACGGGCAATACCGCGGTGCTGGTGTGGTGGATGGTGAGATGGTTGGCGTTGGTCCAGTCCTGGAGGCTGTTAAATGTATCTTGGAGGGCGGTATAATCAGGATAGCCGTTGCCAAGGCTGATACCAATGTAAGAGTGGGCGGCGTGTATCCATCCATCAAGCAGATGTATCATTTGAAGGATGGTGACGCCAGCACATGGGTCCCCCGTCTCCGTACCCTGTGGGATGCGACACTTCCATCCACAGTGCACAACTCAGGGACAGACTTGAGGAAAGGAGAGGAGCCTGGTAGCGCAAGCCCTCACTGGGGAAACTTGGTCACAGACGAAGGTACGGGAGCACAAGACAGGTCCGAGAGGCAAGTGTACCTTAGGTAACTTCATCCCATACCCTTGAAGATTGCTTCATTTTTGACTTACCGGACTCAACTTTCCTGCAACCATGATTGCCCATTTTCTATCATGTTAGGTATTCAACCCCTGGATAGCTATCATCTTGGGTCACTAGACGGATGAGTCTTAGATCGCTCTGTGGCTGCCGTCTTGTCTTACTGGACGACCCTGGCGCGCTGCACCAGCCAACCATTAAAAAGATAAACATCGTAAATGGTAAACAGTGCCTCTGGGTGCCTGAGGATTCGAACCCTGGCCTGCAGCGTGGGAGGCCGGCACGCTGCCCCTATACTACGAGGCGACGAAATATATTCGTGATCACGACGAAACAGTATAATAGACACGAATCATGAACGTTACGGGCTACCCACTGGACAAAGTCGAGGAGTCGCAGAACAGATGTCTACAACGCGTACCACAAGTTGTGGATGGTCTCTCACAAGCTCAGGGGCCGCGTGGCCTACTTCATTCTTGTTGATCAGAGGACCATGAAGGCTGCTCAGTCCCAGAGTGAGCTGCCGAGTTGGGTAGAGATCACCTTCCATATTGGTCGAAGCGTGAACGTAGGATAAGGCCTACAGTAATGTCATCTTTCTATTTTTAATCCCACAGTTGTAACAGCTGTGGTAATTACACGTGCTTGTAGGCCAGTGGCATCATTATCGTGCAGGGCGACAGCACCCGACCTCCGAGATTGCGATGCAAAAGTTTTATCATATTTATCTTTCGAGTCATTATATCATTAGGTGGAATCTATGTTGGTGTGATGATCACGTGCAGAAGATACTTTCACTCGGGAGATCTGGTACACAGTCATGACTTCTTTACTCTCAAGTCAGCCGCGTGTGGCTACTCGATCGTACATCAAGCGGCAACCCCCTCTTGTGCTTGGGTGTACCTGCGCATGAATACCTCGGGGTCCAGCTGGTGCCTATTGTACGTCAGTGTAGAGTTACTGCTCGGTATACCTCAGTGGAAAGGTAAATGGGGATGTAGAGCAGGTATTCCTAAAGTGTTTGAGCTAAATACTCCTCACTACCGCTCATAGGATGCGTATAGGGTACGCATTAGATTTGCCAGTGCCACCGGCACAAATATGATCCAAGAATAGGGGCTGGTGGCAGATGTAGCTGGGTGTCGATCAATTGCTAGTTATACTTAGTCATACCGCAGGTAGCAAGTGTACTTAGTCATAGAGCAGATGGCAGATCCCAACTCAGGAAGTTTGGTGATGAGTACGACTTCTGGCTAGGGGTAAGGTCTCTGCTTGCGGACGGAGGTAGGTAGGTATAAGTGACTCAAAGCTGACCTACTGTGGGTCATGATCGCCCATATTCATGGCTGGGTCTTGGATATTCAGCGTTGAATCATCGGCTAGATGAGGGACGAAGATCACCTGCAAATAGCTGTGATCTTTGTACAAAACGAAGGCATAGCAACCGTGAACGTCTCTTGCTCATCCACTGTCGGAAACTAGCATTTGGTAAACACCAATTTGTCGTGGTTTGAGGTCCCTCTTCTCCTCCCACTTGTCTTCATCATCCTGTATTTCCATGGGTATTGGCAGCGACCGCAGGTCTCCATAATGACGCTAAATGGTATGTTAACTTGTGCCGAGCTCTTTGTGGTTCGAAGGCAGAGATGCTGCACCTGTGACTCAGGCTCTGGTCAGCAGATGATGCTGTGGTCGACGAAGTAGGTTGCTCAGCTCTGTCCACCCCACTGGCAGTGATTGAGGCCCACGCACGATCCTCTCGACTCGGACGAGCCACGTGAGTTATGGAACAGTAATTAGGACTATATACCTTGCAAATGCTTCTAAGAGCTCTTGAGTCTATCTGTACATCGTCGATTTCAGTTTTTGCCACGCTTGCTGCAGCACATGGGGAACTGAGACACCAAGGTATCTGCACGCCTATGTCCTGCCGTCACAGGCGTGACGCGTGACGGGAGGCACATGCAGCTAGCCCCCTCCCCGTCACTGGGTTATTGAACCAGTTTCATCCTGCTGCCGGACCTTTTGTGCTAGCGGGGCATCAAAGGCTCTTCATCTGTGTGTGTTTGAGTGGTTGTACAGTCGAGAGATTATTGAGCATGTTATTGTATTGTTATTAACGCTCCCATGGCACCCTGTTGGGGGTGGGGTAGTTGGAAGTATCACCTCTCCCTCTGCATGTTATTGGACCATGATTTTATATAACTGGTGTGGCAAGAGGTGATATCTGCTTTTTGATGAAAACTATTGAAAGAGGGGCCCTGTGGTGCAAGGCACAGTGGTGGTGGTGGTGGTGGCTGTGATGTGGTGTGGTGGTGGTGGTGGTGTGGTGGTGGTGTGGTGTGGTGTGGTTGTCCATGATAGTGGTGGTAGTGAGGCGTTACCCTGTACCTCCCAGGACATAGTACCACGGCCTCCCCTTTGGGTATGATGGTCCAGGTCTTTGACCAGACCCGTGGGGGTCAAGTCAAGGCCAAGCCATCATGCCTAAAGGGTCGTACTGTCGTGCTCGAGAGTCCTCCCGTCGCGCTGATTAGTCGCACCGTCTTGCTCATTGGTCGTACTGCCGGGACCAGTGGTCGCACCGTCGTGCTCACTCGTTGTACCGTCGTGTCCAGTGGTCGAACCGTCGTGTTCAGGGGTTGAACTGTCATTCTCAGTGGCCCAGTCTCGTGCTCAGTGGTCGTACCGTCGTGCTCAATGGTCGCACCGTCTTGCTCAGTGGTCGTACCGTCTTCCTCAGTGGTCGAACCGTCGTGCTCAGTGGTCGTAACGTCGTGCTTATTGGTCGTGTTCAATGCCTCCGCCACCTCTAGTGCCCCAGTCCTCACGGCTCCCCTCATTACCGTGGTGCTCTTTTATTCCCTGACGGGGAGAATGGTCGTTACGTCCGTACTGGCCGGTAACGCAAGGTTTGACTGGTGTTGGACAATGCACTGAGGGCCTCAAGGTGCATGTCGTACCTCGTCATGACATAGGATCTCAGACCTTAAGTACAATTTGATATTCACTTAGAATAATGTCTCGCGTTGATTCGAGAACCAGCTGCTCATGGAATATCTTCCTCGGTCATTTAAGTACATAAGTGACTTCAGAAAAACGTGTAAGTATGGATGTTACAGGTCCCCGAGTCGGGGAAAAGTGCAGATGTGTTCTGGGGAAGCTAAGAAATTACCGCCTGGAAATTAGTTGGAGCTCGATGGCCTTGCTGGAAGTGTCACCATTCGTGCTGGACAGGAGCCGCCTTTTCCAGTAGACCCCCACCGGCAGCCTAGCGCCCACCTCACCATGGCTGAGGTGGGCGCAACACCCTCGGGTAACGCCACCCACCCTCACCGTCCCACTCACAGCACCACCGCAACCATCATGACGATGATCTTGTACCACTCCCACCACCGGCAGTCCATCACAACCTCCTTCACAACCGTCATAACTACCATGGAAATCACCAACACGGTCATAGCTATCGCCAGAGCTATAACATCAACTGCTGCAATTACACCGAAGAATATTTCCAACACCACCACCATACAGCATAGCCACCTCCACCACCACTACCGCCATACAGCATAGCCCCCACCACCAACACCACCACCATACAGCATAGCCACCTCCACCACCACTACCGCCATACAGCATAGCCCCCACCACCAACACCACCACCATACGGCATAGCCACCACCACCACCACTACCATCATACGGCATAGCCACCACCACCACTACCACCACCATACAGCATAACCACCAGCACAACCATACAGCATAGCCACAACCACTGCTACCATAACCCATTACAAACATCAGCCCGACCTCCACTTCGTACCCATTTTCCTATCCTACCTCCTCCTCCTCCTCCTCCTCCTCCTCCTCCTCCCTCTTGCACCGTGCTTGTACCTCTGTACCGAATACAAGGGACGTGATCACGCCTTCGTAACTTGCCTCATGCTCGCCAATATTTGGAATTCTGTATACGCTCAAAGTTTGTTGTCGGCTGCCCGTAATATCTGGCCCAAGCCGCAGCATGTGCGATGGTAAATGAAGCCATTAAAACTAACTTCCCTCCTCTTCTCCTGTCTTCCTATCCCCTCATCATCCCCACCCATCCCCTCCTATCCTTTAAACTGACGTCCCCGAAAACCTGGCTTAACCAAATGAGGTTCAGTTGCCCGCACACACACACACACCTTTGCTAAGCTCTGCGG
The DNA here is from genome assembly GCF_036320965.1 of Panulirus ornatus. Taxonomy (NCBI): domain Eukaryota; kingdom Metazoa; phylum Arthropoda; class Malacostraca; order Decapoda; family Palinuridae; genus Panulirus; species Panulirus ornatus. The sequence continues at coordinate 9,928,728 of NC_092238.1, read as the reverse complement.
TGGTTGGCAGTGGTAGTGGCGTTTGGCTGTGGTGGTGGCTGTGTGACGGCGGTGGAAGGCCCGTGTTACAGGTGTGACGTGGCCGGGATACCGTGACAACCACAGGTAGCCTCGTCACGGTGGCGGACATCCACCAGCCGCCATCCGCCACACCTGTCACCGGCAATTACCTCATCATGGTCACTGACCCATACGTCACCATGCACAAGGATCTCACGAACTCGCCTCTCGCCTCTTGTACTTGGGTGTATTTTCAACACAGGACTGGGACACCCGTGTGGTGGTGTGAGAACAGGGCCTTTCGCTAAGCGACGTTTTGGAATGCCTGTCCCTCCACAGTTTAGTTCTTGGAGCGTAATTGCAAACCCAGATTATTTTTTTTTTCCGATTTTATGAAAATCCGACGTGGAGTTACCCCTGGAGGGAAGGAGAGAGTGGTATTGATTTTGGGATCAAAAGGGGCCGAACGAAGGTCAGGGTCATCGCTACAATTTGATATGATTTTCGAGATGATTCATTTCCGTGGCATATGTTACGTTCAGGTGGGTGGACTTGTCTGGTATTTAGCGTAAATGTTTTTTGCTGACGGCAGGGAAAGTTCCCCCTTGATGCCGTGGTCGAGGATCAAGGTCGCTCCCTTACCTGCGGATGGTATGGTGTCCACACAGTAACTTCAGCTGTGTTGAACGGGTTTCGTTAAAGACTTGGCATGTGTGTGTGTGTATGTGTGTGTGTGTGTGTGTGTGTGTGTGTGTGTGTGTGTGTGTGTGTGTGTGTGTGTGTGGTCTATCCCTTAAGGTAAGATTGTTCGATTTCATATTGAGATCAGAAGGTCACTGGTCAAGGCCACTGCAACACGTGTCAATTTTCATGTTTTCGCGCCGTGGCTTCAGGTGTGGTTGTCGGATTTCATTCACAATTTGCTCGTGTGTTGTTCCCCTCAGGGCAAGGCAGGCCAGTGATGATTTCGAGGCCAGACGTCAGCGCGTACACTGCCCCACATGTAGGTGATTACCATTCTACACAGTGACTTCAGTTGAACCAGATCGAGTTTAATGAGACCTGCCATGTGTATTACACCTTGGAGGTAGGAAACTCCATATTTTTTCCAAAGTTTATATAGGTCAAAGTCAGGACTGCATGTGGAGGTTGATGTCTTTCTAATGGCTTTATTTCATCAAGACTTTTTTTAAGGTCGTACCACCAGATTTTCACGAAGGTAGTATTACCTGATTTCATTTGTTTAGAGTATCTCAAGGATTGAACTTCTGTGTTGTTTTAAAGTGTCAGGAATAGCGTTTTGGTTTGGCAATCAAGTGGGGCCCTAAAGTGAGGGTTATCCATCACTGATAACTCTTGTTCCCTTTACTGTGGAAGTTCTTGTAACGGCAGACCCTGGTGGTGGGTCTTAAAGTTAGCCTTCCTGTGACTATGACATGTTTATCTGGGTAAAACGAAGATCCTTGGAGGATTGACATGCCTTCAGGAGATCTTGATAGGAAAGTCAGAGGGTAGAATGGACGTGAATGTGTCACGCATACCATCACCAACGGCTGGCATCACTTCACTTTTTGTCGTAAAGACAATAGTGAGGATAAACTTCGGGCTCCAGCCTCGCGACTTACCATGTCTTGTATTTCAGTTGTGGAAGGATGATACAAAAACTCTCTCTCGTTCCATTAAAGTAGGTGACACGGGTACATCGATCTTGTTGAGTTATTGTAGCTTGGCGAGAGGTGAGATCGGAGGCTGAGAAGGTAGCATAATATACCAATTACCTAATGATGATTGACTAGAATGATTATTCATTACCGGAAAGTGACAGGTGATGATCAAGCCTGATTTTGAAGATAGTAACAGAGTTGCTCCGAACAGCATCTCATGGGAGTTTATGCCACTCATCAGTAGTGCTGTCGTAAAGAAATATTTCGTGCAGTCGAGATTAACGTGTTAACCTCGTAAGTTTTAGTTCATTTCTCTTGTTGGTAGTGCTGGTGCGACTGCAAAGAAATTTTCAGCATCACCGTTTTTTAATCCTTTAAGTATTCTAAAACATTTGCTTGCCTCTTGCTAAGAGAGAACAAATTCTATACTCGCAATCTGTCCTCATATGGCTTGTTACGCGAAGAAGAAATGGATTTAGTTGCTCTTCGCTGCATTGCTTCGTGTGTGAGAATGTGCTTGCTTTAAAAAGTTGAGTGACCCCAGAACGACACTGCGTATTCGAGATGGGGGTCTAACTAGGCTTAGGTGTAGTGGCTATATCCCATCCTTGCCTCTGTATGTAATGTTTCTGATTATAGATGCTAACAACCCCATATGCTTTCTTGTTAGCTTCGTTACGGATGCTGGGAGACTTGGTTGCTATTGGAGATAATGGACCTCCTAGATCCCTCACGTTTCAGGGACCTGTACTCACACTCCCCCCCCCCCCCCTCCCCCCATCCCACACCTCCCCCTCCTACTCCCAACACCCAACACATGGAATTGGCTGAATTCAGTATGTTGTGTTGAGAAACTTCAGTATCCTTGAGGGAGGCACGACAAAGTCTTTGAAGGACACCGGCATGTCTTCTGTGTGTAGAACTCGACGAACACTGTAGGTCCCTTGTAGATGCTGTTGGTCGTAGCCAGCAAGAACACGACGATATACGTAGACTGCCCACTGAAACCTGTGTATTCCCGTAGGTTTCATTCACCCACCCTTTGCGGGCTTTGATGTGGCTTACAAAATGCTGCAGGGTTCAGAGAATCTCAAAAGCAGGTTATTAAGACCTCTCCCTCATCTGCTTTTGGCAGCTACTTTTCAATGGCCTCGCTCAACACATTCATGCCTAATGAAAAATCTCAAGATTTTCTTTCTTATTTTTCATCTTTTTTTTTTTTTTTTAAGAAATCGTTTAGGTCGTCGGGTTTGAAACTGTGGCTTTGCTCTTGACTGATTCGTATTGTTTCTTTGGCTTTGTTCTCAAGGCTCTGAGAAGGCGCTCCCCTCCTCTTTTTGTAGCTGTTGAGGAATGAACGTGCGTCTAGGAATATTTTGAAAGTGAAAACAGTATATATATATATATATATATATATATATATATATATATATATATATATATATATATATATATATATATATATTATCCCTGGGGATAGGGGATTAAGAATACTTCCCACGTATTCCCTGCATGTCGTAGAAGGCGACTAAAAGGGGAGGGAGCGGGGGGGCTGGAAATCCTCCCCTCTCGTTTTTTTTTTTTAATTTTCCAAAAGAAGGAACAGAGGGGGCCAGGTGAGGATATTCCAAAAAAGGCCCAGTCCTCTGTTCTTAACGCTACCTCGCTATCGCGGGAAATAGCGAATAGTATGAAAAAAAAAATATATATATATATTATCCCTGGGGATGGGGGAGAAAGAATACTTCCCACGTATTCCCTGCGTGTCGTAGAAGGCGATTAGAAGGGAAGGGAGCGGGGGGCTGGAAATCCTCCCCTCTTTTTTTTTCCCCCAAAGAAGGAACAGAGAACAGAGAAGGGGGCCAGATGAGGATATTCCCTCAAAGGCCCAGTCCTCTGTTCTTAACGCTACCTCGCTAACGCGGGAAATGGCGAATAGTATGAAAGAAATATATATATATATATATTTTTTTTTTTCGTAGATTGATCTTTGTCCCTCCTCTTTTATTAGGTGACCTCTGACCGCACGTGCTGACCTTTGTCACTCATTTATCTAGTCAGGTGAGGGTTGTGGGGGGTGTGCGCAGTTTCTAACTCTGGCCCCAGAGCCGAGGTTCATCACACCTCATTGTCCCTAACGTAGGATTAGCTAACGTCTTAAAGTCACTGGCGTTTTAGGATGCTTGGGCAGACGCGGGTGACGATGGCTCTTAAGAACACTTCGGAAGGGTAGCTGGGCAGGCTGCCTTTGTGAAGTGCACGACGGCTGACGAAGCTCAGTGTGAGACCGGATGCGCCGTGTTTCGAGTCGAGGTGAAGATGATACAGACGAACTCGGGAGGAGGGAGAAAGTACACCGCTACACGAGGGATTTCGAGGGTAATTCTCATCATAGATCCAGAGCCTCGACATATATGTGTTCATGTACGTAATAAATGGGATTTCTAGGAATATAAGAAACAAGAATAGAAAAAGTTATTATGGTTATATTCAGCACGAATTAGACGTCATTTAGATTATGCTCCGGCATTTGACCACAGTGATACAGAATGGACACAAATTACTCCTGAGACATTACAGAGAAGGATGACTAAATTTGTACCATACCATTCACCCCTTTCACATAGGAAAGCAATAGAGAGACCAGCATCCTATCATACAACAGAGTGTTAGAGAGAGTGGTTAAGAGATATTTAGAATTGGGTTACGTAAAAGGGACGTGAATAAAGAATTAGAATGAACAAATAAATTCCAAGATTTATATTCTCATTTGAGAAATTTAGATTCAGGAAAGATGTGTGTGTGTGTGTGTGTGTGTATATGTGTGTGTGTGTGTGTGTGTGTGTGTGTGTGTGTGGGTGTGTGTGTGTGTGGATGTTAGAATGGAAACCGTGAGTTGTAGGTGGGTGGAACACGCTGGCAGGTTAGATTATAAATATTTATATTAACACTTTAGGAAGTTTTAGATATAGGTTGGTAATTACATGACTAATTTGGCTGGCTGAGTAATAAGTACATGGCTTATAATCATGGCTGGTTATCGGGATGTTGAAGATATAGGATGATAATTACATGGTTGATAATGGCTGGTTGGATAAATGCATGGCTAATAATAATGGCTGATTATTGGGAAGTTTAAGACATAGGGTGATAATTACATGGCTGATAATGGCTGGCTGGATAGATACATGGCTTGATATCGCTGGTCATTGGAGAGTTAAAGGCATACAGTGATAATTACATGGCTGATAATGGCTGGCTGGATAGATACATGGCTTGATATCGCTAGTCATTGGAGAGTTAAAGGCATACAGTGATAATTACATGGCTGATAATGGCTGGATAGATGCATGGCTAAATATCGCTGGTCATTGGAGAGTTAAAGGCATACAGTGATAATTACATGGCTGATAATGGCTGGCTGGATAGATGCATGGCTAAATATCGCTGGTCATTGGAGAGTTAAAGGCATACAGTGATAATTACATGGCTGATAATGGCTGGCTGGATAGATGCATGGCTAAATATCGCTGGTCATTGGAGAGTTAAAGGCATACAGTGATAATTACATGGCTGATAATGGCTGGCTGGATAGATACGTGGCTAAATATCGCTGGTCATTGGGAAGTTTTAAGACATAGGAGGGGTGAACACATGTCTTGAATCACAACTGGTCGTCTACACGAGCTGCCTCCCTACTCGCCAGCAGGCCAGGCGAAGTTTGTTATAACTCGCACGTTTTACGTCCTCACTGTCCTGTACTTAGCCAGAATTTACCGTCCGACTCGGGGAGGATTGGATTCGTTTTTCTAGTTCCGCTGATCCTGTCGTCGGCCACAAAGAAATCGTATATTCAGCTGCACTTTGCGCCCACTTGTGTGGCTCCCTTGTGGTACTCCGTGCCACATTTGGAGGACTTTTGTATTTCTGTTCCTGCGAACTGGTTTAAATGTCCCTCAACAGGATTTTCAGCGAATGCTATAAAGAGTGTATTTCACCATGGCGAGCAAGGGGATCAGGGTATTACGTTGAATAATAGGCATTCAGGGGTTCACTTCATGGAAAGACAGAATTGATGGTTTAGTTGTACATTCATTATACATCCCAGCGTGGGGCTGGGGGTGGTGGTCGTCATTAATACTACTTTTTCCACTAAACTTTGATTAAAAAAGTATTATATTCGGTCATTGGTGAACGTTGCTTCACGTGCCATGTACGCAAAATGCGTTAATTAGGACAGACGGCGGACTGTGGAGGTACCCGATGTGTGCGTTGTATGCGCGTTATCAGCGTTATCCTCACGCTGCTGTCTGTGCGTCAACCCGGAGACGCCACAGCCCTCTCTTGCCCCACCACACTCACCTTAACCAGATCTCACAGCACGAATGGCCCCTATGGCGTCTTAAGTTTGGCGCCTCCACCGTATTTCCTAAAGGACTGTATAGAGTGGCCAAGGGTAGTATAGAAACCAACAAAACTGGCCCCCTCCCCTCCTTTTTTTTTTTTAACCTTGAGACGAGGTAACGCTTGTATAAGACCATCATCACGAGGAAGTAAAACCAGGGTGATGGTGATCACTTAACACTGGGAGGTGTAGGAGGCGCGTAGTGTGCATGTTGTATTATGCTTCGTGTTACTCAGCGTCAAGTCCTTGCTTGCTGACGAAGCCGCGGTGAACAAGGATATACTCGCTCTTGAACGCAGGAGTTACGCCTGGCCCTTTGTCCCATGCTGACTCCAGACTGTAAATCACCTGAACACTCTCCATTTTACGAGAGATTGTCCAGATGATGTGGCGAATGCTGAACCTGCGTGTAGGTAACATGTAGTATCTTCAGATATGTACGAATCGTTATGATGAGTAAAAGTGATTCATGGTTGTTCCTAAGTAAAGTAATTGATTAGTTTATTATTAATATTTGATTAGATTTTATTACTGTATCGAAGGCTTTAGCTCCAAACGGAAGCCCTCACCATGGCCAGGCCTTACGTGGTACTTAGAAGAGGGAAGAGACTAAGATGTGAGGAGATAAGAGGGAAAGTAGTGTATGAGATCTCTTAGAAGTGGGAAAACCTGTGCATTGAAGAGAGTCTGGGTCATGGTTGTTGAGAAGGAAAGGAGTTCCAGTCTTTAGTCTGGATGGAACCAGACCTCACCCAAGTTTTGCTTCCCCGCTCCCGTATCGATAACGTGATGCCGTTACCCCGCCCAGTATCGTGTGTCGTTTTGTACAGCTGTGTGCTGACGGCCGTCGAGTGCCTGTTGTATTGTCTTGCCCACGTAAGAGCATAAGGGGATTAAACTTGCGTGGCCCTGGCTAATGGCGAGGGGGCATAACACCCACACAGTTCTCAGGAGCAGAGACAATTTCTTTGCTTGAATATTTATTCTTCTGTGAGCTTCATCGTATGAGCTAGACATTTTAGAAGTAATATGGCATTAAAGGAATGGCTTATAATTTATTTATTAGCTTAGATATAGACTGTACTGTGGCTGTAATATGAGAATGTAAAAGTTTTAATGGCGCGCGGCGAGATATCTTAACAATCTACCCCCTCCAGCTGCTGGTGCCCCGTCCACCACTTTTCTGTATTATACCTAACCTGCTCGTCCAATATTTTCCTCCTCTTCCTCAGTGATATTCAGGATGCTTACTGTATATTCTAAGACGTAAGGTGAGTGTTGGTTCCTCCCCGTGCGTCTAGAATGTTAGGATAAACACAGGACATAATTTGTCGTCATTGCCACGAAACACTGTATATCAAAGTTCATCTGAGTTGGTACAGGCAGCAGCTACAGTTTTTGCTTTTCCCTCCACTCGTGGCTGGTGTATTGTGCATCCCATGTTCTTCCAGTAAGTTTTTATTATTTTCGAATATTTATTGTCAAGATATATATAGACAAAGAATTTTAGTAGGGGGTTAGTGTTGAAGGCACATATCTAGGGGTAGGTGGAGGCCCGTACAGAGTGTACGGTGGGTACAGTACATAGACATAGGAGGATAACAGGTGGGCCTGAGTGTTAAAGGCACATATCTAGGGATAGGTGGAGGCCTGTACAGAGTGTACAGTAGATACACTGCATGGACATAGGAGGATAACAGGTGGGCCCGAGTGGGGTCCAGGGACCCAAAAGGGCTCCTCTTCTGCCAGAGAGATGGGAGGGGAAGGGGGAACGGTGTGGGATACATCACATACATGGTGTATGGTTACAGAATAGTAGTAAGTGATGCTGTCTGCAACATAATTAACGACATTTGTGTAATACGAAGCTAGTTTAAGATATTCACACACTGAACATCTTGTTAACCATTGTCGTTACTGTATATACTCAAACAAACCACACATTTGTACACTGAGGTGTGTGTGTGTTGGAACAGGACTCAGCGTTGCAGCACAGTCGTCAACAATGATAACAGTTTGAAAGGTCAAAGATACATCACATGTTGGGGATACAGTTACAGACTATACCGGCACTAGGCATGTTGTTAACACTGACAGTAATACAAAGAAGGTCAGGGTACATTACACACTGGACATTGTATTTACTGAACGTGCTTGTTCCAAGCATGATTACATAGGCGTTTACACAGCTCAAGGGCATGACGTATTTTGGATACAGTGTTCATAATGTCTTCAGGGATATTGCCATCCATAATCACAAAGCTATCGAAGCAGTAAAACCTTGAAGTCTGAAATCACCGCTGCTCTTAGGGCATTCGCTAGTTTATGCTCATCAGGTGCAGAAGCAGAACAAGATCATTTGAAATGATCATGACCATGGTTTATCGCGACTTGCCACACATGTACACTCGGTATAATAAGTATCGGTGCACAGTATGTGTGAAACATTATGACACACAGTCCAACGAATACTGAGAAATGTATGTCTGGCCTGCTACACTTTGGTAGTCATGGTCTTAGGTAGGGATGTCCCCATCGGCTACCAGCGACACATCTTGACGTATATCCAGGGAATGTCGTCTGTAGCAACTGCATCGGCATGTCGACGAAATCCACCGTCCTACTGTTGTGTGTGTGTGTGTGTGTGTGCCGCTGAACGCCAAGCTGCCGGCGGGCGACATCACAGACGCCGTAGCCCTCATTACGGAGAGCCACAATGGCTCGGCGTGTTGCCCGTGAGGTTTCCATCGTGACTGGCACGACCATGACATTGGTGTCCGACGGTGCCTTACGTCAGCTGAAATGCCTCAGTGTGGCGGCGTTCCATGAGTCGAGGTTATGAAACGGTGAAGATTATCTCACGCAGGTTCGGCGACGGTCGCTCTGTGGTTCAGACCTGACGAGCCAACGCACACACAGATCCAGACATACCAAACCCACCCTCAGTATGAGGAGCGGGTCGAATCATTACGCAAGGCTTCGGAGCCATTGGGCACCGATACATTTTTTTTTTCTAAACCCAGTGTATCTGTACCCTAGGCTTATCCTATCCTGGCAGTTACAATATCACACTGACTAGTATGGGCCAACATGTTCCCCCCCAACCACAGCTATCTATCTATTGTAGGCTGCCACCTCATTGTTTGTGTAAATTCCAGCTCTTAAAACCCCCTTCCATTTTGGACCTGTAATCCCACTGGCTATATTGAATCTCCGTGTCTCTCTATAAACTGACGGACGTTAGTTCGGTAAACTTTTAATTTGTTCGTGCGTCTGTACTCCATCCCCCCCCCAACCCATCCACCCACCTAGGCCATGTCACATAGTACTCAGTCCTCCTCCTCCTCCTCCTCCTCCTCCTCCTCCTCCTCCTCCTCCTCCTCCTCCTCCTCCTCCTCCTCGTATTGTCAGCAGTGATGAGCCAACAGGGATATGTAATTATTACCCCTCTCCTCCCCTCCCCTACGTTAGCCCCTTATCTATTGAATAGAGATGTCCTCCTCAGCACAAACATTTAGTTGCCTGGATCTGTGTGTGTGTGTGTGTGTGTGTGAGAGAGAGAGAGAGAGAGAGAGAGAGAGAGAGAGAGAGAGAGAGAGAGAGAGAGAGAGAGAGCCATCCCTCGGACTCTCTCCCCTCAGCGATCAGTCCAGAACAGCCTCAAGCTCTCCCTTTCATCGATCACTTACAAACCGCTGGCAGCTTTGCCCTCTCATCGAACACTGGGGAAGGGTCGCAAAATCTCCCCGCCCTCGACCGTTCGTTGTGGGTCCTCAGGTGTCATTCCAGGGCAGCGCTCTTGCTCTTTTTTGTGGCTCTGTGGCAGGAGGTCATGTCCCTCCCGAGGGAGGCTACGCCGATTTCGAGCGTAACGTGTGTGTGTGTGTGTGTGTGTGTGTGTGTGTGTGTGTGTGTGTGTGTGTGGTAGAGTGCATCGTGAGGGTGCGGGAAGGGGTGGAGCATGACAGCCCGTGATGAGGGTGGTGGTGGTGGTAGCCGCTGCTGCTGCTGCAACTTGTGACCTTGCGGCTCACCAGATGACTTTTTTGGGGGCATCGCTTGACCGTACGGATCTCTCAGGGTTTGGTCCGTACTCACTGATCTGTCCCTTACGTGATTGATCCCTGAGTGGGTGTTTTGCCTCAGTGCCACTCTCCAGTAGTGTGGCATTCCTTGCTCGGCCTTTCTTGGTCTCCTGCTGGACTGTCCTCCAAGGCCTCGTTATCACTGAGTCTCTTCCTCCCACGTTGGCCTTCCCACCGAAGGGGATGAAGTCGAGAGGCGGGTCAGGACGGGCTGACAGACGGCGAGCTTTCTGTATGTAGATGTCTAGGTTTTCATGGGATGTGAATCTGTCTTTTTCATCGTTCCCCGTTTTTCCCTATCCCGTCTCTGTCATTTTCCTCCCTTCCTTCCTTCCTCTCTCTCAAGTTTTCCTTATTTTTCCCCCTCGATTTATTTTTTTTTTCATCCTTCTCATCTGCGAGTGCCCGTCTCTCACCCTCGGGCCACTGGTCTTATGTTAAGTTGCAATACTGATGTTGTGGTGATGAAGGCAGTGGGACGGGGCGAGTGTTCAGTGTCCCCTTTCTGATGGCAGCGGACGGGGCGGTGTGGAGTGTCCCCGCTCGTCGGCCGGAGAGTTGTCCCTCTCTCAGTATTTATAGCCTCGCCGTGACGTCTCTCGTGGCGCTAATTTTAACCCCGGCAAGACGGGTGGTTCCTTTGTTTCCGTGAAGGCAAGTCGGTCCTCCAAAAGACGAAGTCAGGAAGAGACATGTCTTCGGCGGTAGTGGGCGTGTGACGCCGCGGTGGTTATAGTCATTAAGGCACAACAAGGTACCAGCAATTTTGTGTCATGGAGAACCCACGAATTAAAGGTACTTTGCCCGTCCGACCTCCCTCAAGGCCAAGAACGAGAAGGAAAGACTTTCCCCCATCTTGGCTGCTCGCTGTACCCTCCAGTTCCAATTGTTTTGTTCGGTTTTGATGCCAGGGTTGTCTCTTGCTGTGCTCCTTGCTGTGATGTGGTGACGTGGACTCTCTCTCTCTCCTCTCTCTCTCTCTCTCTCTCTCTCTCTCTCTCTCTCTCTCTCTCTCTCTCTCTCTCTCTCTCTCTCTCTCTGTCTCTCTCTCTCTCTCTCCCCTTCCTTCCTTTCTTCCTTCCTTGTAACAGACGATTGGTTGTGCCTAGCATCATTCGTCCGCGCCATGCTGAAGGAGAGTGTTCATTCACTGAGAAATAGTAAGCTTCTTGGCCCACCATCACTTAGTAAGCACTGGGAGGGAGTTTGCTCACAAGACGCCAGCTCTGTATTGCATGATAAGTCGACTAATTTTTTTTTTTTCTAACGAGGATGGGAACTTGTGAGCTTTATTGCTTCCTTCGTCTGCTGCAGGCAGGTTCTCCGCGTCTTCCAGAACGCTCAGGTGATCTTCTACTCACCCTCTTACTTTTCCATGTCTTTCATCTGTTGAGGAGGAGGAACAGAGGATGAAGCGAAGTGAGTATTTTGCCCCCCTAAGCCTCTATTCCTGACGCTATCTCGCTCATGCGGGGAAGTAGCGAAAATGCATGAAAGAAAAGAATATATATATATATATATATATATATATATATATATATATATATATAGAGAGAGAGAGAGAGAGAGAGAGAGAGAGAGAGAGAGAGAGAGAGAGAGAGAGAGAGAGAGAGTCTTGCCTGTAAAAGAGTTAAGACAGCTGAAAGGATCTTGTTGATAACATTCGTACATCACTTCATGGGGAAACACTCGCCAAGGAATTTCCTCTAAACCTTTTCCCACTCCACGCCTGAGAAGGAAGTAGAGGTGATCATTATCTATACGCCAAGAACTGGTGGTAAATCCGGCGCGCATCTCCTGACGGCTGCGTGAGATGTTTCTCGTCATATACACCCACCACCTCGAGGGACGGCATTCGAGAAAAGAAAATGTATGAGGACTGCTCTGTTATGATAGGTTCAGCCCGTAGTCCCTTGCTCATCGGGAGCCCATACTCCACTCGTTCAGTCCCCGGACCTTCTGGGAACTCTTGTGTCTTCCTTCTGCGCCGCCGCCCACTGGGTGGGTAGGAGTGCGCTGTGAATTAGCCGCTCCAGAGGCAAGATAATCGAAGTCAAGTCATCGGAAGCAACTTGGGCCTTCGCAATCACAGTTATTATGGGGAACTTGTTTATTCCAGTATCAGGGGGAACTTAACATATCTCCAGTATCAGGGGAAACTTACATCTCTAAATTATCAGGGGGACTTACGTCTCTCCAGTATGGAGGGACTTAACGCCTCTCCAATATTAAGAGGACTTTACGTCTCTCCAATATCAAGGGAACTTACATCTCTCCAGTATCAGGGGGAATGTATGTCTCTCCAATATCAGGGGAACATACGTCTCTCATGTATCAGGGGGGAAACTTAACGTGTGCATGATATACAAAGAGAAGCCTCCCTTTGTTCCCAATATGTGGTTCCTCCTGGGTATCGTACATCACACGAGATCTACCTCACCAAGCCTTTACCTACCAGCTCTCGTCATCTTAGAGAGAGAGAGAGAGAGAGAGAGAGAGAGAGAGAGAGAGAGAGAGAGAGAGAGGACAGCGCCGTCCACGGTATCAACAGGAACCCCCTCCCCCCTTAACGCGATATGCAACAGGAACAGACTCTCTCTCTCTCTCTCTCTCTCTCTCTCTCTCTCTCTCTCTCTCTCTCTCTCTCTCTCTCTCTCTCTCTCTCTTTCTCTCCTTAACGCAATATTTCGTCGTATTAGATACAGTTTGCCTCCTCCCTCTAACGTCTTCGGTTGTCGCGCTGGTGTCAGCAATCCTGGGGACGTGGTCGCAGTCAATATTATATACCCAGCTTTGGTAAAACACTGTCCCCCCGCGCCTGTTACAGCGCCACTCTCCTTCCTTTCCTCTCTCTCTCTCTCTCTCTCTCTCTCTCTCTCTCTCTCTCTCTCTCTCTCTCTCTCTCTCTCTCTCTCTCTCTCTCGGGCCTCACTGGGGGAAATACCTTTATTGTATTACACGCGCGCGTTTATCTGTGTTCCTCCTCGTCGAACTCCCACTTTCTTTCTCTGTTTCGCATTTTCTTTTGACTGGGGTTGTTTCATATTTTCTTTTTAAACCAGGTTGTTATACGTTTTCTTTTTTTTTTTTTTACTTAAGTTTAGCATTTTCCTTTTAATTAGGTTGTTGCACGTTTTCTTTTTTAAAAAGTTGTTTCACATTTTCTTTTTGACTTAAGTTGTTACGTATGTTGTTTCCTAAAGGTTCATTGTTTTATAGTTTTTTTCACTATACTTATATGTGCTGTGGTGGCATCCCATGTATCCTGGTGGCATTCTGTATATCCCGGTGGCATCTCATATATTCTGGTGGCATTCTATGCATCCCGGTGGCATGCCATGTATTCTGGTGGCATTCTGTATATCCCGGTGGCATGTCCATGTATTCTGGTGGCTTTCTATATATCCCAGTGGCATCCATGTATTCTGGTGGCATTCTGTATATCCCAGTGGCATCCCATGTATTCCGGTGGCATTCTATGTATCCCTGTTCCATGCCATGTATAGTGGCACTCGTATGTATTTTGATGGTGTCTTATGTATTCTTCCAGACCGTTCACTGTATACTTCAGTGATGTACTGTTCACTGTAATGGTACCCGGTGGTTTGAAGTGGCACCTCCATTTGTTCTAGTGTCACTTCCCAACCCAAGTGATGCTCCAGTTATTGTAGTGTCTCATCTTACCCCATGTGACACCCCGGTTGTTCTAGTGCCACATCTTACCTCACTGTGTCTTGCATCTGTGTCGTGTTGATTGCGTTCCAAGCGTTGAACAACGTTGTCCCGCTGATACCCTGATTCTCGTGTGTTTTGCTCACGCTGAGCCACAGAGTGACCCACCATATGTCGCTGCTGTCGGGAAGCCGTAGTCGGCCGGGGCGCCAGCTGTGGCCACAGTTGGTGATGGATGGCTCCTCACAGGCTGCCACCGCTTAACCAACTGCCGGCAGAAGGGTCAGGGATCTGGAGCTGTATCACGCAGATGGAGGCGTAATGAATTACACCACACAGCAGGTTTTTGCCTCAGGTATTGCCCATGTTCCTCCCTCAGGGGTTTATGTGTCGACAGAAGGTGGTGATGTACGCCTCTTAGGGCTGTGTTTGTACAGGGTTGTTGGTGGGTCCTCTGGCTTCAGTTTAGTGTCGGATTCCATAAAGAAATTAGAAGAAGAATCCCGGAGAGAGCCACTGTCTTGACTCGGAGGCGTTACAAGTGTTGCCAGGAGCCCTACACAAGGCCTCAGTGTTGGGATTGTTGGTGTAATGTTCTTATTAAGCCTCCAGTCTAGTCTTAACCTCTACCTCGCACATGCGCCATACGCGTATGTTTTTCTTCCTGCTTTTGTGTTGTGTGTCTCTTCCTATTCCTTTTTTTTTTCCTCAATCGCGAAATTCAGGGTGGTTTAGGATGACGAGGGGAGGGAGGGAGAGGGGGAGACAGCGGGGTGGACATTTTTCCCTGTCACCTTCACTTTCTTTCGAACCCAATTATTTTTTCTTGTTCGTCCCATTAGAGGGACGCTAAAGAAAGGCGGAAACTTGTCGTTTCTCCTCCCATTCTTTGTTTCTTTTTAAGTTTTCACCTGAGGCTTGGTCTCTATTAAGGAATCCTTGTCTGTGGCTGGTGCCTCCCGACGTAAAGATAATGATAAACAAAAGATGCTGATAACCAGATTTATTATACTAACAACCGCTCACGGGGCTGGTTTTTTTATGACGATTTATTTCAAGTGAGGAATCGTCACGTCTTCTGAGCATTAGGATTCTTGTATTAGCGAGAAAAGTGTGGAGATGGGGCGTCTGTGTTCCGAATATCCTTCAGTCCCTTGAAGATGGTCGTCTCCTTCTTGGAAATGTCATGGTAATGATCGAGTTGGTGACTTCAGTGGATGAATGTTCCTATCTACTTCTCTTGTGTCTCGTTCTTCACCTCCAAGTGGACTCTCTCTCCTCTCGTGGTTGGTGGTCTTCAAGGCCTCCTCTCTCGTCACTTCTCTTCCCCTGTAATCTCTCGTGTCCTCCCTTCCCCCACCACCACCTTAGTACCCCCAATATTCTCCTCCCAATCCTCTCCTTTGTTCCCCTTACCTCACCATATCTTGTTACCTCCCACACCCAAACGTATCTCCTTCATCCCCCCTCTTATAGAATCTTCTTTGCCCCCTACCCAGTATCTCTTGTGTTCCCCCTCCCCCACTGTCTCTTGTGGTCCCCCCTTCCCAAGCATCTCATTTAATCCCCTCCGCCAGTATTTCCAGAGTCCCTCCCTCCCTCAGTACTGCCTCGCTAGCTCCGCCGTCGGTGGTGGTGTGAGCTCGGCATCAGATGTTATTGTAGCGTCACCTTCACGCCTTACATAAGATGGATTAATCAAGTCAGCTGCCGAGGGAGGGGGGGAAGATGGTGGCTCTGGCCGAGGCCTTACTTCCTGAGGCTCCTCCTCCTCCTCCTCCTCCTCCGACCCTTCTGCGTCGTATCTTCCTTCCCATCACCCACCTTTTTTTCCCTTTATCCTCCTCCCTCTGTATCCATTTCCAGTTTCTCCAGCCCTTCCGTTCTCCTCTCCCTCATCCGCCCATTCCCCCTACTGTCTGAACTTGTCGTTTATCTCGTAACGTCTCCACCTCGTGTCTCCAACCCCGCTGGCTCTCTCCCCCCTTGTCCCCAGCAGCAGCCGCCCGTGTACTCCTGTCTCCAGCCCCGCACATCTCTCCTCTCCTGTCTGTAGTCCTTCTCGTCTCTCCTCTCCTGTCTCAAGCTTCGCCCATCTCTCCCCTCCTGTCTCCGGCCTTGCCCATCTCTCTCCTTCTGTCTTCGGTGATGTCCGTCTCTCCCCTCCTGTCTCCGGACTTACCCGTCTCCCTCCTCCTGTCTCCGGCCGTACTTCTTGCCGTGCTTGTTGCTGTTCCCAGTGTTGCCACCTCCCCTCTTATCGCCCGGGACGTGGAGCAGGCAGCCCACGTAGCCTGGGGTCGGCATTGTTGGGTAATTCACTACAGTCATGTCAGCCCCCTTAATGTGGTCTGTGCCAACATGCTTATCGTTAGCTGTTTAGCATATTTTATGGGCACGCGTGTGTGTGTGTGTGTGTGTGTGTGTGTGTTTGTGTTTGTGCGTACACATAACGTTCGCGGAACTTTCCTGCTGAATGTATACGTTATCTGAAGGCTTAGTTTTAGGTATTGATACATGATATTTTCTTCGCTGACTTCGCTCTTCTTGTTTCTGAACGGTGGCGAAAGGGATTTCCTCTCTGTGTGAGTTCTGAGTTCTTTATCGTAGTATAAGGCAGGGTTCGAGACCTTGTGCGTCATGACGTTGGCCTGAAGGTTTAGTAACTTATAAAAGAGGAAGAACAATTAACGGTAAAGTCATACATAGGAAGAAGAGTGTGAGAATGTAGTTAGATTCTCTTAAATACGTCCGCTTAGGATCTCTGTCTCTTCCCAGTAACCCCAACTCTGAGGCGGGTTAACTGAGCAAGCAGGAAGGTCCTTATTTTGTTTCTCATATGGGTAACCTTACGAAGAGTAAGATGCTGAGGGACCGAATTTTGTCACCAGGTTCATGGCTGTGAATCATGAGGTGGCAGTCCGTCCGCACGGAACAGGAGGTTGGAAGGAGACAGGCGGAGTCGCGCGGCGGTGTGGAGAGTAGACTGGCAGGAGTTATGTAGGCTCTTGTCCATCTAGAGAGAGAGAGAGAACAGGAGGTTGGAGGGAGACAGGCGGAGTCGCGCGGCGGTGTGGAGAGTATACGGGCAGGAGTTATATAGGCTCTTTATCCATCTAGAGAGAGAGAGAGAGAGAGAGACTTACATTATTCAGTGGTTTTTTCCCCCTCCGACGTCTCGGCCACAGAGCTCTTGAGTTGAGGTTTGGCCGGCATGTGAGGCGGTTTGCGGGCGCATATTGCACGCTGCGAATAACCCACGAGCTACAAGACGGTGGGCGGGTGAACCACTGTGTATGTATGGTGGTGTGAGGGGTGTGGCTACCACGCTGCCAACAGGAGGAGATGGATGTCAGTCGCTAGGCAGCAGGTGCTCTGGAAAGTGACAAGATAAGGTATTCTCCATATTGACTGAAATCTTGGACGTTCGCTTGATATCTGAGGTTCTGACGTGAGGGAGCTGGAACGAAAGAAAATACGGAGGTGGTTGTTTAAGGACGATGGTGGGTGTGAGGCTTGTAAGATGGCTCCAACCCCTCGCCTCGCTCATTACTCCACTCGAGTCTCCACCCTGCAATTAGAGGACGATCCTCCAGCTTAACCTCTCTTAGTTATGGTATCATTTAGTTAATTTTTTTTAATACCTTCGGCGTCTGTTTTCTTTAACCTTGGTGAAATGTCGCCTCATTTGCCTTGTATTTTTTAAAAGCTTTCACGAGAGATTTTTTTGTTCTTTCCTTTACAGGTTAAGGAAAATCTCGGTTACGTTCAGTTCATTATATTCATGACGGGGCTTTGTATGGGCGCCTTCCGTATATGTTCGTGTCATTGTGGTTTGATCGGTTGATATTAGTATTTAGCTCAGTAGTAGTTAGTGACGTTTTCTTTTCTTCCTTTTTTTTCTATTTTCTCTCCTCACTTTTTTTCTTTTTCTCTTCCAGCTTTTGTGTATTTGTTACTTCGTACTTTCTGGTTACTCTCTCACTCTGTCTCTCAAACGTGGACTCCCCACTGTAATCCTACCTTTGTCTCGTGTGTGTGTGTGTGTGTGGGATTGTCGGAACTTGCATTCAGCAGCTCGCTTCTCTCTGTATCCTGGCAGCCCGCCGCAGTATTACGCTCTAGGGCGCCGCTGCTCACGTTGTCAAGTTTCTCAATGATATCAAAGCATCAGAGAGGGAAGCCATGGTTTATTGATGACCAGATTCTATAAATGAATAATCAGGATCACTTGTCTTGTATTTGTGTTTCTCAGTTATAGTAATTTCCATCACGGAAATGGTCCATTTCATCCGTGTCTTAAGGTATCTGGGAGTGATCTTCGGGGGTCTTCTACCCACCATATGCCCGGGCAGGTCCCAGCCTCGAGGTTAGGTCTTTGTTCGACCAAGCCCCGCAGGCCCACGCATCCCCCACAGCCTGGTAGTACTCGTCCAAGGCACTCTTAAACTTTACCACTGCGCGTCCCATGGTGTTTCTGATGGGTGCTGGCAAGGCGTTGAAGATTCATAGGCTACGGATGTTTGCGTTTCTCTCTCTCTCTCTCTCTCTCTCTCTCTCTCTCTCTCTCTCTCTCTCTCTCTCTCTCTCTCTCTCTCTCTCTCTCTCTCTCTCTCTCTCTCTCTCTGTACGTATCGCTCCCTTGGATTTCAGAGGTAGTATTGTGCAAAGTCTTCCATGCCTGCCGTGGCTGTAGAATGTTATTTCTCGAGTGTAAGTCTAGGGGCCATGTCCTCTAGGATTTTCCAGGTGTAGACGATGATATACCTCTCCCCCGTCTGCGCTCCAGGGAGCAGCAGCCTCTGTGATTTCAGCGGTTCCCAGTAATCTTAGGTCCTTTATGTCAAATACTTTCTCATGGAACGCGATCGCCTGGGATTCTTGATGGCATATGTTTGAGAAAAGTTTAGAGATACTTTTTTCTGTTTGGCAGTGCAAATGCCTCCTGAAAAATGGGTTTTATTATCCATGTTGAGAGTAGTTATTTTGATCACCCGGCAACGTAATACCGAGAGTTGGGATGTTGCTGATGCTCTGTCAGTTTGGGAGATTTCGTGGAGCGATTACTCGCTAAGTTTGCCGGGTCTTTTCTGCATAGGTCTACGGGCCGCGTGGCCCGTTATCAGCCCGACGTAAGGTCGGTCCCAGCTCGAGCCGTTTGGGTAGAAGACCACCGCGACCACCGTAGGGCATAAGGTAAGTAGCGAGAGTATGCCCAGCAGCGCTGTGTATCAACGTTGTAACATCAATTGTTATGATTATCTGGCTGGGTGTTTGATTTATGACCCGCCATGACCCCCCCCTGTAATCCTTTTACGCCACCGCTAACGGGATGAGAACGGCCGGCACGATAGATCATCCGCTGATAACGGCAAAAACAGGAAAGTAGCGTAGTCGCAGACGTAAACACAGCTGCTGTGTTGCCATTAAGAAACGCGAGGTCCTCCGCCGAGAACGAGATCCATGATATAGCACGGTGTGCGGGGCCTTCTTGGTGTGTGGGGGGGTGTGTGACCCGCCTCATGTTGGAGTGCGTGGCTTAACACACTCATTTCTTACGTAGCGAAGGCGTTGAAATCGTCCATCATTAAGGCAGTGTGATCGGTACTCCAGGTGAAGCGCTGGATGGGTAGATGAAAGAGCCAGCCTTTTGTAATTTTAGTAATTATGTTCTAAAAGTTTATTCTCAAGTGAGAGGCGACTCCCTAAGCCTTAATACAGTGAAGTGTCTACTCTAAAATATTACCTGTTGTATCTGCTGGCACATCCGTAGTAATGAATTAACGATTCTCCATATACATAATCCCCGAGAATATGAACATCCTCATTAATGTATTTAAAGAATCTGTCAGCATTAATGATTATGTTATCATAATTTAATCCTGATCAAGATGCTGAATTCCCATGCTATATTCTCGTATACAGTGTTCAGGTGTATACGTTCCCTTAGCTGATCCTTTTATTACATTTTCTTTTTGATCGACATCCACAAAACGTAATCCATATTCCGATCCTCTTTTCCATTTCATTGTTGATGTATCCTCGGCTGGTATTTTTACGCCTGTTCTCTCCATGGGTATGGAATGCAGTGCTTCATTATACCACTTGCTCTTGGTTTTCACAGTCGCACACTGGCACGTGGAAGGCGTTTTTCATTTATCTGCTTCAGATCTGAAAATGAGGAAGAGCATGAAAGAGGGTGTATTTTCCGAGGCGGCCAAGATCTTTGACGATGCAGGCACTGAAGTTTGCTAGATTCACCGCAACGCTTCCCTAGTTATTTTTTGCCAGTACTTTGCGTACCTTCCCTCAACATTGACTCCATGATCACACACGTCACATAACCTTAGTGATGATGATGCATTGTCATTTGCTACTGAGGCTTTCAGTGATGCACGTCACCATTGCGCTTCGATCGCTTCGATCGCTTGGTAAGCCCATGTGGAGCGTTGTTATACATAGGAGGAGTGTACATAGAGTGTCGTTTTTCAGTATTAGGTATAACTATTTTGCCGTGTTATTTTAGGATCTTGCAGATGGGAAAGCTCTCTACGTACAGACCGGGCTTGCTCTGGCCTTTGTTCTCCTACACCTGTAAAAGCTTTGTTTCGTAATCCTGAGTTCATTGTTATTAAAGTCTTTTATGTGAGCGTGTGTGTGTGTGTGTGAAGGTTGCTGGTATTGCTTTTGCTTGTTCCAGGGCGCCATATAGAAAAGGAATTTTGCTTCTTGCCTTTGAGCCGAGTTCTTGGATGTTGGCAAAAAAGGAAAGCTCTTTTCATGTAAGCATTTTACGCGTTCAGTTAGAAACGGTGGACTGATATGTTGAACACACTCTTTCTCTTGTGTTTCAGGTACGTGTGTTGAGCGTATTGGGTCGGGGGTATTCTTGATTCAACGCAACCAGAGGTGGTAGTCCACACCGGCGAGTCCATGCCAGGCTCGAACTAGCGGCCTGATGGAGCGCTGGAAACCACCTTCCTGGGCCGCTGATGTCGGCCGTCGTGGCCAACCAGGTACCACGGTAAGTACTGTTTACGTCCACCTTTTGCTGGACCAGTTACTCCGGCGTCATCTGCGTCGTTCGCCCGAGCAGCCAGGTACTGTGGTCAATACTGTTGACCTAAGTACAGTGTAGCACTGGTTATTATCAGGGTAGAGGTATCCATCCCCGATCGTCCATTGTGTGTTCGGCTGATCCAGTCAGGTGTTCTTGTTCTCGTCTCAAGGTCCTCCATCGCGTCAGCTCCTTCAGCTCGGATCTGTCGCGTTGCCTGTCCTTCGTTCTTACGCCTTCTGCAGTCCTTGCTTTTGTCCGTGTCATCTGCTGTGTCTGTCTCTCCTCTCTACATTCCTCTTCGTTTTTCAAAAGATTCTTTACGAAATCTGTCCTTGTTTTATTTATTCATTATTTTCTCATTATCTTGCCAGTCTGTTTATCTGTTTGTTGATAAGCTGATGTTGAGAAGGATTAGCAACGTGTATGCAGTCCACTTATTGTATACTTCCCACGCTCATTCAGAGATTACACTTTTACACACAAGTTTACAGATATTCCTCACACACGCCTACATAGACTTGTTTTCTCTGTCTCACCTTTCTTTCTTTCTTTGTCACACACAAACACAAAAGAACATGAAAACGCCCCCTAGACATAGTCTTACACGCCCCACGAACCTACATAGAAATTTGCACAAATTGACAGTCTAACACACACACCCACACACACACACACACACACACACACACACACACACACACACACACACATTTGCTCACGCGTCGTCGCACGCACATAACGTAGATGTAAACTCTCACGCCCTACACAACCTACACAGACACACACCCCCACGCCCCATGCGCGTCAACTGACGTCTTCCGATGCCTCTTTACACACACGTACACTCACGTATCCCACTCCTTCTTCACTCTTAAGGACTGAGTCTCTGTCCTAAGGCATTGCTTTGAGCTCCTTTGCTTTACAGATGCTGCTCAAAGGTAATAGCCTGAGCTTGAGACTGGTGTGCACAACTACCCCTGGAAGTTAAGTGGAAGAAGAAAACAAAAAAGGAGGGTCGGCAGGTTGTTTTTATGAAGTGAATGTGGCGCTCAGGGGGGAGAGGTGTTTTGACTTGGCACAGCGCCCGCATCTTTTGCCTATTTTTCAGCGAGTCAGGGTTGCGTGTGGAGCAGTGCGGAAAATTGGTGCTGGAGTGTTGGTCCCGAGGGAGGCCGATGGTGAAGTCTCGTTACCGTTAGGTAGAGCAAGGTGGTGGAAGTAACTAGGGGGAGTGGGAGTGAGTCGTCGTGGCGGGGGTTTTGGAGAAGCAGTTGGGCTGGCTCTTGCAGTTAGGATGAGGCCGGGACTGTTGTGGAAGGGTGTGTATAGTGTGGGTGGAAGGTAGAGGTGTTGTTTGGTGGTTGTGAGTGCTGTAGGGGTGTGTGAGGATGTATGGCCCGTGTCAAGTGTGCACTTAAAAGACGAGGATGGAGGGAGATTTTAGGAGTTTTGGGTTGTCATAAAGATAGAATATGGATGTTAAAAGTGAGAGTGTAGTAAAGATGAGGGGTTGAATTTGGTGTGGGGGTGCGTGAGGTGGTTGGTTGTAGAATTTAGGTGTGGTAAAGGTGAGAGTGTAGGAAAGGCAGTAGTTAAAAAAAAAGAGGCCATTTGGGTTTGAGGTGAGGGTGCGCATAAGCGTTTGACCACATAGCAAGTAAAGAGGTTAGCAAGGTGGACCTATACGAGGGCGATAGCTGGAATGGCGGTATCAGCAGGGTAAGGGGGTGTCAGCAGGGTAAGAGGGTGTCAGCAGGGTAAGGGGGTGTCAGCAGGGTAAGGGGGGTGTCATGAGGGTAAGGGGGAAGGGGGGGTGTCAGGGGAGTGAGGATGGGAGGTTGGAGGTGTCTAAAGGATGGGTTGATAGGAGTGTGGAGTGGGGGGAGGGTTTTGCGTGTGAAGCTATAGGAAGGGCAGGAGTGCAATGATATTTGTGACATAGGGAGAGAGAGTACCGTGGTGGGCCTGGCGGATGGTGGAGGCCGATGGTGGAGCACCCGGGGGCCCCGGGAACCCAGCCGTGGCTGGCGCCTGCGCAGGGAAAGTGTAATCCCCCTTGCTGTCCCTCTCGTAATCTCTTGGTAATCCTCCGTATCCTCATTAACCTCCCTACACTCTGTCCTTTGTGCTTAGTTCCCTGGTTTTTCAACCTTGGCTCCGACGCCTCTGTCGGTGACAGCCGTCTGCCGTGGCTGGTGGATATATATATATATATATATATATATATATATATATATATATATATATATATATATATATATATATGAAATGCTGCCATTGTTATTGAACAACCCCTGCACCTGTAAGGGCTTCTGCTCTCCGAGTCAGAGGAGCAGGGTAATGATGGACTCCTTGGGAGTAAGAAGGTACTCCCTTCCGTCCATTGACGGTGGAACAGCCTTGCCAAAGGTGACTTCTCATTCGCGCTGTAAACACACACACACACACACACACACACACACACACACACGAGTGTAAAACATTCTCTCCCCATCACACAAATACTAATGGCATTTACACTTTTTTTTTTTTGTTTATGCAGGAAAATTACACAAACCGGATCATTATGACAGTATTAGATTCCTCCACTTTCGTTTGACATGTCTATTTTTTTTTCTTTTTTTTTTTTACTTGGGACAAAGGTGATGTAGCACTCTGCCCTCGTATTTAGTAATTTCCATATCGCATTGTTGAATTTCATTCTCTCGACTCCGACGTAAATTTGATATGTTATTGACCTGTGTGGTGTAGCGGTCAGTATCGATGACCGTGTTGCATTCACGGGCAGACCCCGAGGGGTCGTCGAGCGCGTAAGTTCGAACCCTGGCTGCGGCGGCAGTGGGTCCACAGTCAACCCAGCCGTTCATCCTCCCCCTGAGGGTTGGTGGATGAAATGGGTACTTAAGCCTTTACTGTTTCTTAGTCGCGGGTCTTTGACAGACGCGCGCACGCGACCCACAGTCTCTTATCGTCCCTTGCAGATAGCGGCATGAATATGGAAACCTCATCAGTAAAAGATAAAAGCTACAGAGTGATGTAAATTTTTCCGGTGGGCCGTTGATGATAGCGTGCTTTTTTAAATGGGGATAAGTTTTCAGTTGCTTTGTTCGAGGGGAAGAGAGGAAGAAAAATACCAATGCAAGACAATAGAATGCCAGCAAGGAACACCATTGTATATGGAAAAAAAAAAAAAAATAAGGTTCAAAAGACCAGCGACCCAACCTCGAAGCCTGGGTAACCAGCCTAGGGTGTGAGGGGTAGAAGACCACCTCCCTTCCCGAAGACCTCAGTAGTTACACTCGCCTTAAACCGTCAGGAAACGTAACTGAGCAACAGATTCTGACGGAGAGTAAGGAGTGGCAAAACTGATGGTCGAGGCTCCACAAAGCCCTCAACACCCTTCCGTCTACAGTACTGGCCTGCGCTAACGTTATCCTTTGAAGGGAGGAGATACAGAAGAGTGAGAAGGTATACTAGTTCTCTCTCTCTCTCTCTCTCTCTCTCTCTCTCTCTCTCTCTCTCTCTCTCTCTCGCAGTCCGCAGTGACACTTTTGGAAAATCTGAACTGTTATGAACGCCGAGATTGCGCTCTTCACAACGCAGGTTAGACGGGTGTATATCATGGTTTACACTCGGACAGTTTTATATAAAGACTTTTGTTCCCAGACGACGTTCACAATTAAGTCCGTATTGACTCGATAGAAAGGGAAGAGCGTGTAATTACACCAGTCTCCATTTGCTGTATGTGTAGTGAGAGATAACTGTGTACATACCCAGGGGCGAAAATTGCTTAAAGTGCTTCGCCAACAGCTATTAGAAACACCGTAAAACTGCGAGGAGGAGAAATTTAAAAAAAACACCCGAACACGTACCTACAAAGTCAAGGGCCACATACGTATACAAAGGAATACAAAGGTATACAAAGGAATTCAAAGAGCAGCATACCATTGGGTTCTTTCGAGGCTCTTTGTGATAGTGGAAGGTATCAGAGACTCACAGATAAGTGTGGAGAAAGTTAGAGGGCATATGTACAGGTAATTCATAGAATAACCTTCAAGATTGTCTTTGTGGCTAAGGAGGTGCCAATAACGTAAGTCGAGGACTCGAAGCGAAGTACTTAATAGGTTTGGTCTTAAACGTATCTGTGGTACTGCTCTCAACCACTGTCATTGG
This sequence comes from Panulirus ornatus, assembly GCF_036320965.1. NCBI lineage: Eukaryota > Metazoa > Arthropoda > Malacostraca > Decapoda > Palinuridae > Panulirus > Panulirus ornatus. The sequence continues at coordinate 9,903,669 of NC_092238.1, read as the reverse complement.
CAAATCGTTCCATGTGTTAACAATCCGGCTGGAAAAAGGTACTTAGCCTCATTCGAAGTTAAGACGTTTGCCCACGAGTTTGTATTCATTTCTACGAATGAAATCAGACGAATCAAGTCTTGAGTAACTTGATAGATCAAGGTTATCAAAGCCTTTGATCATTTTAAGTACTTGGTTTAGATCACCTCTTTAACATTGTCTATTCGAAGCCAAAATAGATTCAAGTTCAATATGCTGTCGTAGGATTTGTTTCTCAGTCCGGAAATCATTTTAATGATTCACGTTTAATCTGCTGTCGTAGGATTTGATTCTCAATCCGGGAATCATTTTTATAGCTCGATCCTGTACTCCCTTCTTTCTACGTCTGAACACAGTATTCGAGATGTAGGAAATTGAATTTCATTTGCCACCTATGAACCCAATCCATCGGTTTGTGTGTGAGCCACCGACACTTATCTTAGGTACACATTAAGGTTAGGTGCAGCTCCAGCTCAAGGAAGGGTCTCGAACTTGGTGCCAAGAATCCTAGAGACAAAAAAAGAAAATAGTGAATGAGAGGTTAAGCAAGATGGAGAGAGAGAGAGAGAGAGAGAGAGAGAGAGAGAGAGAGAGAGAGAGAGAGAGAGGACTTGAGCGAAGAAAAAAGCCAGATTTGTTAAAGGAGGAGCGAGCTGCCTTGTGAAGTCATTTAAGAGAGCGAAATTGAAAATGCGTGACGATGGAACCAGTTTATAAGAGAGAGAGAGAGAGAGAGAAAGGAAATGCTCCAGCCAGGATGACGGGCTAGGTGTGAGTTTAAGATCGTATGAGGCAAGTGTTTCGTGAAAGAAATGGAGAACAAAGGAAAATGTCATGCTAATTTGATGTAGAGATTGAATAAGGCAGTTGGGCGAATTTCAGGAGGAATACAGAGCAAAAGATTAAAGATTACCTTTGAGGTGGAGGTAACGCCAAGAGAGAGAGAGAGAGAGAGAGAGAGAGAGAGAGAGAGAGAGAGAGAGAGAGAGAGAGAGGGGGGGGGCAAAATGTTAAGTTATACGGAGCATATGATTTGCGTCGATTTCCGAGTCCCTCCCTCCACCCACACAACAAGTCTGGAGGGAGGGCGACGCTGCCGTGATGTTCCTCCGCTCAGTCAGACTGTTGGAGGCTGAGGCCCCGCACCCTGGCAGGTTTGGTCCACTACATAACCAGAAATATCCCGATGAAGTTGGAGAAACGCAAACAGAAACATGACATTCTTTCCGACGGTAGAGTTACAGAATATTGAAATGCTCACCATCGTGAGAGGTTCTCATGGCGAAGACTACTAATACGTTCAAGATCACAGATAGACAAATGTTTTAATGGTGTTATCACTGGGTAAGCGTGTACAATAAGGACAGTATTGTATACACATATTTCGGCTCCTGTCTCCTTTTAGATTGAAGCCCTCATCTCAGGGTATCAGAGTGTGTTTTCCGCTCGTACTTTCCCATAAAGTTTTTACTGCTGGGGGGTTAGCGGTTGGTAGGGAGGAGCCTTCTGCCTTATTCTCCAGCCTTTCTCCGTATAAGATTAGGAATTCAGTGTGTGTGTGTGTGTGTGTGTGTGTGTGTGTGTGTGTGTGTGTTTATCTTCCTCCGGCCGGTAGCCTTTTCGTAAACCATCACTTAGGCATTTTGTGACCCGTCTTTCCCATGTACTGGAACAGTTCACCTGATGTAGTCTCGGGAGGTCTTCCACCCCCACGGCTCGGGCTGGGTTCAAGTTGCCAAGTTTGGTCGCTGGTCGACCGGGGTGTAGGAAGCCGCGGCCCGCAGGCCCACGTAACCACCACCACAGCCGGTGTGGTGCACTTTGTAAATGCTTATCTCCAAGGGCCCCTCTGCCCTTTGGGTCCCATAGTGTTCGTGACGACTGCAGGCAACTCGGTGAAAAATGGAAGTCCGTTTTTTTTTTCCTTTTTGTTCTTGTAGTGCCTTTTGATTTTACTCATGCCAGTAAGGTATTATTTATGCGCGTAGGTTAGGGAACATGTCCTCTAGGATTTTCCGGTTGTAAAGAATGATGTTGGAAGTGCTGGGAGTACGCTGGGAGTGCCTTGGTAGGGGTGGGTGACTATGTAGCCTGGTGTGGGGTGTGGGAGGATACACGCCACCCTGGGGAGTATCCAGGTGTTGATGGTTTGTAGCCTGACCTCGGAGGGAGGGAAGGTTACAGGTTCATCCTGGATCAGAACGTAATAAGTTAGTCTCTGTAGCCGAAGACGAATATTCAAGGGGTTCATATCAGATTGTTATAGATACCCTGTCATTCAGGCCTCTGTGTGCATGACAAATGTTTAAGCCAGACTTTTAAGTGAAGAAGCTGTTGTAAACGACATTGGGTTGTCAATTAGGAGCCTCAAATCTGTAATTAGGAAGGAACTAACTGACTTCTTTGAGCAAGTAGACAACTTCAGATATGCACAGGTAAAGATATCATCCATCATAATGGAATGGGTAAGGTAAAACATGTATATGAAGAAGGTAATAACATCAACAGATTACAAGATGTGACAGCTAGGCTAAGGCGTGGATATGGGTTGTCTAGGCGCTGTGGCCTACCTGAAGATGTTAATTATGTGACTTGTAAAATCTTAGAATGTGAAAAAATATCGTCTGTCTTTTAGGGATAAGTCTAAACACCTTGCTAGAAATGTTACATTACGTGAAGTTCTTGGACTGTATCCACTCTGTCCTTCAAGTCGGTAAAACTCAACATATGAAATACTACGTAACGTATGTAATGTAGCTTACGAAACGAAGCAGTTTTGAGCAGTTATTGTAATGAGAATCAGCCCACTGCGGTCTGAGGAAGACCCTTTGTGACCTCCGTAATCCTTTCGCGGTGCCGCTCACAGGATGAGCATGGGGTGCACAATAGACTTTGCCGACGGTACCGAGCACAGATCAAAATGGGAGTACCCACCCAGGTGGGGACGGTGCTGCCTGACCTGGGAACATGTTGGTCACCCTAGCCGAGTACCAGGTGGGGACGGTGCTGCCTGACCTGGAGGGGAAGGCGGGGAGATGTTGGTCACCCTGGGAGTACCCAAGGTGGCGACGGTGTTGCCTTGACCTGGGAGGGCACAAGTGACGGTGTAGTTAAGCAGAGGGTGTAGGTGACCCGTGCTGCGAGAGGTGGAGTGAGGTTTGAGCATCGAGTCGGGGCGAGCGACACCGAGAGTGAGAGTGGGAGTCGGTAGTGAGAGTCGAAAGCGAGCTGACGCTGGCAGCAACGACCTTCCAGCATCCTTCGTCGGCGGGCTGCCAAGCGTTGCCAGAGGGGTCGTCCTTGCACGAGACTCCCTGGTCGTCTCAGTTCATACTGCAGCAGCAGCAGCAGCAGGAGCAGCATGAGCCAGCTGTCGGGCATCACCACCGTCCTCGGGCAAGGTCCGGAGTCACCGTGAAAGATTATATTCGCCATTTCCCGCGCTAGCGAGGTAGCGTCAATGATAATGGTCGACTGAGCCTTAGTGGGAAAAATCCTCACTTGGCCCGCATCTCCGGTTCTTCTGTTGGAAAGTAAAACAGGAGGGGAGGATTTCTAGCCTCACGCTCCCTCCCCTTTTAGTCGCCTTCTACGACACGCAGGGAATACGTGGAATGTATTCTTTCTCCCCTATCCCTTGGGATTTTTCTTCTACTTCTTTTTCTTCTTCTTCTTTTTCTTCTCCCTCTTCTTCTTCTTCTCCTTCTTCTTCTTCTTCTTCTTCTTCTTATTATTATTATTATTATTATTATTATTATTATTATTATTGTTATTATTATTATTATTTTTATTATTATTATTATAATATTATTATTATTATTATTATTATTATTATTATTATTATTATTATTATTATTATTATTGTTGTTATCATCATCATTATTACATGCACGTGGAAATGGAGGCGAGATTTTGACGATTCGAACCGTGGACTTCAAACATAAAATAGACTGCCGTCTATCCTGATCTCAGGAGCTGAACAGACGGGACCTTGAAATTTTGAACACCGGCCAGAAATAGCGTCGGGGCCGTACCACTCTTCCTTAGACGCCTTGACAGCGTCGTGTCCCGGACGGCTTACTGCCCCTTACTTATTTACGTGCTCGTGGGACGTCCGCAGATGTCGAGTACGGCGCTTGCTCGCTCCTTGAATACTTGATAATGAATGTCAGGTCGATGGCACGCGCTACTTACCCTAGGCAGAGCCGACCCTCCCCTTTTTTTTTGTCATATAGACTTTTTTTTCTATTGTCTTTACGTTTTTTTGTGTTTTTAGGTAACCAGAGATTGAGTATAGAGCATATTGTGATTATTTACCGAGTACACTTGAGCTGGTTATGTAATATGCGCAGGTATGCTTGGCTCAGTGTTGGTTCCCTCGCATGGAAGTTGGAAGAGCAGTCGCCGGGGGCATGTGTGGGTGTGTGTGTGTGTGTGTGTGTGTGTGTGTGTGTGTGTGTGTGTGTGTGTGTGTGTGAGCTGCTGACAGAATCCCATGGTAGTTCTGACGCGACCGTACCCCATTCTGAGGTCCCTCTGGTGCGCATCTGGTCGACTCGCCCCAGGGTGTTACACCTGGGTCCACGCCTCTTCAACCACTCCCACGGTGTCACAGTACAGTACTATCGTGTATGTTCATCTGTGAGACACATGGTGTCTCCAGCCTGGTGGCTGTCGTTTAGGGTCTCCGAGGAGAGGCTGGCCTGGTTGTCGTTCTCCTGGTGGAGTTTATGTGGGGTGGAGAGCGTGGCAGCAGCCAGCCGGCTGCCCGCTGAATGGGTGGTGTACGCAGTGTGGAATTTGATTCAGGAGAAATGTTGACCTTGTGCTATGGTTAGGAAGTGTGGTATCTTCACAGGTCCGCCGTATGAATGATCTAAGCGGTAGACGAGATTATTGTGATCTGGTGGGTGGTAATTTCGTAATTCAGGCCCGCTGCGTCCTGTTAATTCAGTCAGTCTCATTGTGCTTGATTGTTATGATAGCGAGGCGTCACGCGTGAAAGAGAGAGAGAGAGAGAGAGAGAGAGAGAGAGAGAGAGAGAGAGAGAGAGAGAGAGAGAGAGAGAGGTGGCGATGTGATGACTTTTTGGCGGCTGGTGGTGGTCCACATTCACATGTGTGGCGAGCAGTGACCAGCTTGGCGAGCGACGGCACTGACTAGTTGCTAAGTCGCCTCGCAGATCGATTCGTTCCTGATGGGCGAACATTGCGAGAACTTGTGGGATGCGGTGCTGGCCACGGGTGGAGTATGACAGGTCATGTGAGGGCCACATTGTCTAGTAGTGTGATGGGCGGCGTGTGGCCCGGGCAGGGGGCGGCGGGCTGGTGGCTGGATAGGGTGGCCGGGCCGCGGGAGTCAGTGTGGTGTGGACCGTGGTGGAGGCAGGTGGGGGCTTGGCTCTCTCCTGCCGTGTCTCACGTTCACTTCCCCGTCACGGGTAACCCGCCCACCTCAGTTGAACACTTCGTCTCAGCTGGATTAATCATGTGCACGGGGTTTAACCCTCCTGTGTTGAACCTCCGGAATGATAGTGACTACTGGAATGATAGTGACTACTGTGGATCATACAGTGGATAGATAGTGAGCCAGTTTACATAGGCGGTGGTGAACGCCGACGATACTGAACATCTCATCAACATATCACTCGTACCTGACCATTCGCACCTCTCATTTTAGCCATGGAATTGTCAGCTTGTAAACCGCAGTTGAAACCTTAGTGAGCTGTTTGTACGGTGTTGAGCGGAAGAGCTTGTGTTGAGCGGCCAGGATATTGTTGTGTTGTGGCAGTGAGTGGAAGGGAGGGCTGGCAGTGTTGCGTACATCAGATAACGCCACCGGCCACAAACTACTGCACATATTGCAAAGAGGCTCGAGAGTTGTTCTCTCGTGTTCATTTTTTTTTTCATTTTTTTTTTTAATCTGTATATATTTATATGATGTAGTCATCCCGGTAGCACGAACTCATTTCGATGGTAACATTGGTCTTCACCTGCGTGTGGCAGTGCCTACAATATTGTATGGTGAAAATGGAGACACGTTGGCCGAATCGTCTGTGTTGTCTGGAAAGTTTGCAGGAGAGAATGTGACGAAACAGAGAGATACACAGCAGAGGTGATAAAGAAAGTACCTCGGTAACGGTCTGTACTTCGTCGGTGCATGGTTAAGATTCTTGTGGTGAGTTGTTGGGTGTGGAGATGAGTGTGTTGGCCTGGGAAGGTGTGGGCGGTGCGCGGTCATGAAGCCCCTGAGTCTGGAAGGTCTGCGGCGGCTGGTGCGGGGCGGCCGGGACAAGCAGGGGCAGCAACAGCCGGACTCACACCACTTCCGCCGCTCCAGCTCCTTCAAGAGAGCCTCCCTCAGACGCTCTGCCCGTCGCCATGAGAAAATTACGCTACCCAATGGACTGGTGGTCAAGACTTCGGCGCTGCAGCGTAAGTCCTCGGTCTCCAGCGACGAACGCCGGGACGATGGCTACTCCACTGATGGCGGAGAAGCTGGTGGCTGCGGCACGTCCTCGACGGGCCTCCCCCGACGCGTTATCACTTACGACGAGTGGAGAGTTGCCGTGAGCGACGAGGACTCCCTCAAGCATACAGACGAGTCACTTCCGTCTACCCTATCGACAAACAAACTGTCCTCGTTAGACTCTGGGGTCCGACACTCTTTGGACTCGAAAAAGAAGTTTAGCATTGACTCGACCAAACGCCTAAGCTTAGACCGTCGTAAGACCTTAGGTGTAGACATTGGGTACCAGCTGGGCAGCTGTGGGTCACCGTTACTGGCGCGAGATCCGCGGCGTGGCCTCGATGTCCCCAACTTCCGTCGCAGTGTGTCAGCCGAGTCCCCAGTGCCCCCATTACGGATAAAAAGCCTTTTAGGGTCTCCACGCGTTGCTCCCAAAACCCGGGAACCTCCCACCACTCCGGCTCGTTCCCTTCACAGCACCCCGAGTAGAACACGAGCGTCGCAGCCACTGTCGGCACCACCCACGCCCGGGAAGACGCACGTGCATCACCTTGCGGGGCCGCTGACGCCCACCCACCAGCTGCGGGCATCATGGCACGAGCGAGAGACGCGTCGCTGCGCCGTGCACATGCCGCCGGGCTCGCCCAAGTTAGCCGCCGAGGCTAAGGCTCAGGGAAGCCCCAAGCCACAGAGTCGGTGGTCGGCCCTCTTCTCTGGGAACTTCTTCTCGCGCTCCCCTAGTAAAAAGAATCAGCAGCAGATTGAAGCTCAGCAGCAGCTGGAAGAGCAGCGACGCCAGCAGGAGCTGGCAGAACTGGAGAAGCAGCATCAACATTATCTGTACAACACCCAGGTCTGCGGGGGCTCCCCAGCCCTGGTGCGGCAGAGATCAGTCCACTCCTGTGAGTCTCCGTCCTTACTGCGCCACTCGGGGGCCTTCGGCGGCCACCCCACAGGCCCTGTTAGCCTAGGGGGTTATGGCATGGCCCGAGCTCAGGGTGGACCTCGCCCTCGGAATGATCTCAACAATAGTGGTCCTCGGAGTCTGGGCGTGCCGTCTGCCTACGGGAGCCCCTCTGCCATACCTCGGCACCTGATGCACGAGTCCTCACCGATGCATCGCCAAGTGTCTCACGAATATGGAACTTTGGGGCGCCAAACATCCCAGGAATCTGGGCACATTGGTCGACGATTGTCTCATGAGTCTGGACCCATGAGTCGCCAAGTTTCCCACGACTCTGGACCTATGAGTCGCCAAGTTTCCCACGACTCTGGACCTATGAGTCGCCAAATTTCCCACGATTCTGGACCTATGAGTCGCCAAATTTCCCACGATTCTGGACCTATGAGTCGCCAAATTTCCCACGACTCTGGGCCTATGAGTCGCCAAATTTCCCACGACTCTGGACCCATGAGTCGCCAAATTTCCCATGATTCTGGGCCTATGAGTCGCCAAATTTCTCACGACTCTGGGCCTATAAGTCGCCAAATTTCTCACGACTCTGGGCCTATGAGTCGCCAAATTTCTCACGACTCTGGGCCTATGAGTCGCCAAATTTCCCACGACAGTGGACCTATGAGTCGCCAAATTTCCCACGACAGTGGACCTATGAGTCGTCAATTCTCCCACGACCCTGGACCAATGAGTCGCCAAATTTCCCACGATTCTGGACCAATGAGTCGCCAAATCTCCCAAGACTCCGGACCTATGAGTCGTCAGATGTCTCAAGACTCTGGTCCCATGAGTCGCCAGATGTCTCATGATTCTGGACCCATGAGCCGCCAAATTTCCCACGATTCTGAAGAAATGAATCGCCAGATTTCACTCGAAACTGTTCCAATGAATCGCCAGATGTCGCACGACACAGGACCCATGAGTCGCCAAATGTCTCATGACACAGGACCTATGAGTCGCCAAATGTCTCATGACACTGGACCCATGAATCGCCAAATGTCCCATGACATGGGACCTATGAATCGCCAAATGGCACATGACACAGTACCCATGAATCGCCAGGTGTCTGCAGACAGTGGACCCATGAGTCGTGGGTACTACCACGAGTCCACGCCTCTTCCTCGGCACCTTTCCCATGAACCTCCGCCACCAGGCTCCCCATCGATGATCCAGAGGCATCGCTCTATACCTTCTTCGGGCCTTCAGTCACCGGTGTTCAGGCCGCGCCCTCTCTCATCTCCAGCTGCAACACACTCTCTCAAAGCTCTCCAGGTGCTCGGTGAAGCCGCCAGCGTCGTCAACTCGTCCCAGTTTTACCCCGGCAAACTTGGAGGAAGTAATGGCTTCAGCAGTGGCTTACCTTCTGTCTCTCCAGCTGGGGTTCGACCCTCATCGTCAGACCGCACGTCCTCCCGTACAAGCTCCCAGGAGCGCCCCGTCCCGCCCATTCCACCCGTCCCAACCCACCGCCCACGGACGCCCGTGTCCATGATCCGCCACGCCGTCCACCCTGGCCGACCACTGTCACTGGCCATGTCTTCATCTCCGCCCTGTCCAGACCTGATAAGTCCTGCTAGCGCCACTAGCCAGGCTTCAAGCCGAGCAGGGAAAAGACGGCGAGGTCCTGGTCTCCTTGTTGGTCGGGCCTGCTGGTTAGCTCGAGCTGCTTCAAGTAGAAAATCAGTCAGGCAAGCCCGACGTGCCAAGAAGGCAGCACAACAACTGCACCGTCAAAAGGAGGTTCAGACTGAGGAACTTGATGAGAGGGTGCCTGGCCGGGCTGGACAAGCCCTGGGCCCCGAGGCATTCCAGGCTGTGAAAGACCGCAAGGGTCCAGCACCCCAGCTCAACTCCATGGTCTTTGTTCCCCCGCAGCGTCGCCGCTCTTCAGGTTCTGTTAAGATACAACACACCCTTCTCCGGCGTCTAGATATTCCTGAAATACGCACGGCGCACGCCCATCTTCTGATGCCTCTGAATCAACCAGTGGGGTCTCACATGGTGGACGGAAGAAGCCAGAAGGCTGCACAGCTGGTGCGTTCCATGCTGGAGGAAGAAGAGCAGGAAGGAGAAGATGGTGATGGCGTCAGGGACACAATAAGTGAGCCGGGGGGTGTCAAGTTCAGCGTGAACCCTGGCAAAAAGCCTAAGTCAGAGCCAAACACAGCCCGGCTCAATTTACGAGTAACAAGGAACCCAGAGCTTGTCTTGAAGGCTTTAGGTGTTCTTACCAAGATTGGCAAAGCTAAACCAGAACAAGGAAGGGAGGGACTCCCAAACGAAGCGGCTAATGAGCGGATTATCACCCAACTGCTGTTGAAGGACCTGATTCAGGGCAAAGGCAAGCCAGGGCAGGGGTCACATGCCGGCAGTGCTGAGTCACTGGTGGAGTCGTTGGTGAGCAGCCGAGGCAGCAACGGGGCAGCAAGACCTGTTCGCCGGATACGTAGGAAGAAGTCCCAGAAGCGGCAGCCGACAGTTCCAGCCTACCCATCCTGGAAGCGGACCCCAAGATTACGCTCTCCTCGAGGGAACAATGGTAAGTCTGTAGTATCAGCAGAGATGGCTGGGTTTATGTAGCATGGTGCATAAATTGTGGCGGTTCCCCCTCCACCCGGTGCCACCGTACCCATCTCTCACTGGCCCCTGGCGAGCCATCAAAGAGGGCGGGGTGCGGACTGGCCTGCTGACCTCGCTCAATCCTGATTTATGACGCTGGGATAAAACTACCGAAGATCTCTCCCAGGAGCCAGATGGAACGCCGTCGCCTCAGACACTAATCATACCCAAAAAAAAAATCTCTTAAGACAACTTTTCTCTTCTTCTTTTGACTTTGCAACGTAGTCTTCCTTATTGTCCCATACGTCCGACATTAGACGGCTTTTTTAGATTTCTATTTTGTGTGTGTGTGTGTGCTTTGCATTTAAGTGTACTGCCGTTTGTGTGTGAGGTGGAGGGAAACATGCTCGCGGGAAGGGTCTCTGAATCGTCTGCCTCTTGACGGAGGTGAGTTATGGAAGAACGATTTCGACTGAACGTTTGAGTGTTCAGGAAGGAGTAAGAAAGCCAAGAGAGGGAGAGAGGGGAAAAAAAAGAATGTTGATTGCTTCCAGGAGAGGCTGGCGATGAGTGGCAACGTGTCCTTCTCAAGGGAAGGTCATTTCTAGCGTCATAGCTCACTGGGTGCTGTCCCTTTCATTCGGGTCTCACAGATGGAAGTCAATTATGACCATTTCTGTAACAGGTTCTGCCATTGGCCGTGTTATGATTTTTTTTCCCCCCGTTTATCGTATCTCTGTTGTCCCTCTCAGTCGTCGTAAATTGAGTAGTTCGTCTTCTATTCTTTATGGGGAGAATTTCGTCTTTGGTAAGTAGTGGACATACATCCATCGGCAGAATTTGTCCTAATTCGTAATCCAGCAAAGAACATTATTATGGGGAAGTTGACGTGCTTGGATGAGCCAGCTACTGAACACACCACTAGGTGAGGGGTGAGGAGTGGCTGCAGCCGCACTTCGTGTGGACCACAATGACCTTACAGGTTCGGTGGGTTCATAGATCTGAGGGTTCCTTCACAGCACACACCCCACCTCCCTCATTCCCTCTCCGTTGCTACCGTGTCATTAGTTATGGGAATGAGCTCTCTCTCTCTCTCTCTCTCTCTCTCTCTCTCTCTCTCTCTCTCTCTCTCTCTCTCTCTCTCTCTCTCTCTCTCTCTCTCTCTCTCTCTCTCTCTCTCTCTCTCTCTCTCTCTCACACACACACACACACACACACGGGCCTCCATGGTTTCGTGGTTAGTTTTACTGGCCGTTGGTCAGAACGGGCCCGCCCGGAGTTCGAATCTTTGGCGCGGCAGTCGGCCCACACTCATTCCAAGTGTTCATCCTACCCACGGGGCTGGTCGATAAATGGGTACCTGGCTCAGGCTCTGTGTGTGTGTGTGTGTGTGTGTGTGTGTGTGTGTGTGTGTGTGTGTATGTGCGTGTGTGTGATGTACACACATACGATAAAAGACATGATACGTACGTACAAGGTCAGGAGAAGGGGCAACACGAGTGTAAAACTCACTCTCTCCATAACACACACACACAGTACACACACACACACACACACACACACACACACGCTAGTCACTGCAAGAACAGTGCAGGCTCGGTGACAAGCACTGCTGGCAACCTGCTTCCTGGCCACTTTCACTTTCCGGCATCTTCCCTCCATTTTTCCACTGGATGAAATGACAGCACCATCAGTAGATTCTGATATTTCATTTAGATTTTTTTGATGGGTTTTTTCTCGCGTTCCCCCGCACACACAGAGTGTTGTTAGCACGGGTGGTGTAATGGCGGCAGGCAGGCATGGAGCCAGCGAGGAGCTAAGCAACGCTACCAGACGACGCGCACGTAGCGCCACCGATGACGCAGCCAAACGACATTGGCCATAATGGGGTCCCAGCACTGGCGTTGACGCAGCCTCCAGCACTGGCGTTGACGCAGCCTCCAGCACTGGCGTTGACGCAGCCTCCAGCACTGGCGTTGACGCAGCCTCGAGCACTGGCGTTGACGCAGCCTCCAGCACTGGCGTTGACGCAGCCCCCAACCTTCTTCTTGACATTGCTCCCGCATTGGCACTGACGTGGCGCCGATGATACATGGCGTAGAGTTCCGTAACATGGGTGGTGTCGTGGCTCCAACACTTAAGGGACGCAGCTCCCACATTGATGGAGGCAGTTCCAGCGAGGACGCGGCTCCAACACTGACGGTATTAGCGAACTGGAGGCTCGCCAATTTGGGGAGTCGAGTCTCTGCCAGTATTAAAGCGGGATCTATACAAGTGTTGGAGTTGCATTACAAGTCGGAGTCAGTGTTGGAGCTTCGTTGTTGCTGGCGTCTCCATCATGTGTTGGGGCTGCGGTAACACTGGTGTTTCCACTGTCAGTGTTGGGGCTTCGGCAGCACTGGTGTTTCCACCATCACTGTTGGGGCTGCGGCAACACTGGAGTTTCCACCATCACTGTTGGGGCTGCGGCAGCACTGGAGTTTCCACCATTAGTGTTGGGGCTGCGGCAGCACTGGTGTTTCCACCGTCAGTGTTGGGGCTGCGGTAACACTGGTGTTTCCACCATCAGTGTTGGGGCTGCGGCAACACTGGAGCTTCCACCATTAGTGTTGGGGCTGCGGCAACACTGGTGTTCCCACCATCAGTGTTGGGGCTGCGGCAGAACTGATGTCTCCACCATCAGTGTTGGGGCTGCGGCAGAACTGGTGTATCCACCATCAGTGTTGGGGCTGCGGCAGCACTGATGTATCCACCAACAGTGTTGGGGCTGCGGCAGCACTGGTGTCTCCACCATCAGTGTTGGGGCTGCGGCAGAACTGGTGTCTCCCACCATCAGTGTGGTGGAGCTGCGTCAGAAGCAGTATTGATGGTGGCTGGCGTCTCCAGCTGTTTGAGAGGGAACCCCGCGCCGTTGCTCCTACCTCCCCGGCCAGACAGTATCAGTCAATGTATTGAATATATGTAATCAGTCTTGTGGGGGGGGGGGCGGCGGAGCTCTTTTATTCCTTATTATCAGTCTGGAGATACAATTGAAATTGCCTGCACCTCTCTCTCTCTCTCTCTCTCTCTCTCTCTCTCTCTCTCTCTCTCTCTCTCTCTCTCTCTCTCTCTCTCTCTCTCTCTCTCTCTCTCTCTCTCTCTCTCTCTCTCTCTCTCTCTCTCTCTCTCTCTCTCTCTCTCTCTCTCTCTCTCTCTCTCATGTATATATAAGGGACAGGGGAGAAAGAATACTTCCCACGTATTCCCTGCGTGTCGTAGAAGGCAACTAAAAGGGGAGGGAAATCCTTCCCTCTCGTTTTTAATTTTCCAAAAGAAGGAACAGAGAAGGGGGCCAAGTGAAGATTTCCCTCAAAGGCTCAGTCCTCTGTTCTTAACGCTACCTCACTAATGCGGGAGATGACGAACAGTATGAGAATATATATATATATATATATATATATATATATATATATATATATATATATATATATATATATATCCGTTACTGATGAATGTAATATTAATTCGCTGACACATACCCGCTGGCTGCAATGATATATCCCGCGCGCAACAAGCAATACAATGATCCAAGACATTGGTTCAAAGGAGGTCGAACCGCTTGACCAGTTCTAAGTAGAATTGATAATTATGGCCCTCACGGTCGGTGTAGAGAATGGCCCTCTCACTAGGGTTAAATAATGGCCCTGAGGAGGGTTAGGGAATGGCTTTCACAGCAGGTTTGAAGAGCGTCCCTCTCAGCAGGTTTAAAAATAATGGCCCTCTGAGCAGGTTGAGAATATATCTCTCTGAGCAGGTTGAAAGAGTAACCTCACTGAGTAGGTTAAGAGAGAGGCATCTTAGCAGGTTAAGAGAGTGGCCCTCTGAGCAGATAATGGCCCTTTCAGTAGGTTAAGAGAATGGCCCGCTCAACCCTCTGAACAAGCTAGAATGGTCCTCTCTGCAGGTTTAAGATAATGGCCCTCAGCAGATTAAAAGAGACCGGACTTCTTACTGGGTTTAAGAAGTTTGTACAGACCTTTCGAATGACAGGATAAATCATGGTCATATTTTTGCTTTCGAAATAGCATAATGGCTGGGAGAATTGCGCTATGGGCAGATTCATTCACGAGGATCATGTGTTGTTTTTTGCCAATGTCCTCGGCCTTGGTTGAGCAGGTGGCTGTACGTCCGGATGTTTAACGAATCTTAGAATTTCCTGATGAAGCACTAGATAATTTGTAATGTCTTGGAGATGATGAACGTCATTTCAACAAAGGAAACATATCTGCAGGAATGGAGCTCAAAGAAGTTACTCTGAAGGCATATACTATCAATTTCGTGAAAGAGGGAGAAAGTGTCCCATAAACTCGTATGTACTTGGGATGGCATAGGGTTCGCCGACCTATTCTGACGCAGTTATTTTTTTTTCTAGTGAAACCTCCTTTACGTGGGGGAGGGGACGATGGATGTTGTCGTATTTGGCTTGTGATCATGTATGGCCAGGGTCTGAAATGGCACATTGTCCTCACCCTCTGGCTTGGGATTCTGGTGAGGAGACACTGGCATATGTAGGGCCATACAGTCCTCAGCTCAAGGTGAGGGAGTCTGGCACTTGGGGTCGCCTATTATTGTTTTGTTTATGTTTTACGTTGGAGGTTCCAGTTACGGAACAAAGTCCACATCAAGGCATGGCCTTAATTGAAATATAGAGAGGTTAATGAAAGGAAAAGAGACGAGACAAGGGAAAGTACATATTTACGAATTTTGGAGGAAGTGGAAAAAATCTGTGATTTAAGCTATGCCAGTTCATATTTATTTCTGAAAGACGTGAGAAGGTGGAAAGTTCCAAAGCTTCGAGGTTTAGGGCAAAATAACAGGTATCAAAACGGCCCACTCTTGAGTTGCCAACGGTCACACAGTAATCATGTGACGAGCCAGCTTGCCGAATATTGCATGGTTTAGTTAGTGGTTGGAGGCACACAAGCAGTCAAACTTTGGGATAGAAGAGGGAAATGGAACCAACATTGCTGCGCAGGGCAATCAGGTCAAGTTTAAAAGCATATATATATATATATATATATTTATTTATTTATTATTCTTTGTCGCTGTCTCCCGCGTTTGCGAGGTAGCGCAAGGAAACAGACGAAAGAAATGGCCCAACCCCCCCCCCCCCATACACATGTATATACATACGTCCACACACGCAAATATACATACCTACACAGCTTTCCATGGCTTACCCCAGACGCTTCACATGCCCTGCTTCAATCCACTGACAGCACGTCAACCCCGGTATACCACATCGCTCCAATTCACTCTATTCCTTGCCCTCCTTTCACCTTCCTGCATGTTCAGGCCCCGATCACACAAAATCTTTTTCGCTCCATCTTTCCACCTCCAATTTGGTCTCCCTCTTCTCCTTGTTCCCTCCACCTCCGACACATATATCCTCTTGGTCAATCTTTCCTCACTCATCCTCTCCATGTGCCCAAACCACTTCAAAACACCCTATATATATATATATATATATATATATATATATATATATATATATATATATATATATATATATATATATATATATGAGTGTATTCTATTTTCGTCAGCCCAATATTTCATTATCTGACTCCGCCCGCAGACAAAGAATGTAATCGATAATTGAGTTATGTTTTTGTATGACGTTCATTAAGATTATCGTACCAAGCCTTCACTACAGCGTGGTACTCGTGTGTGTGTGTGTGTGTGTGTGTGTGTGTAGAGTAAGGGGGAGAGGTGAGGTGGGTCATCACTACTGGAGGGGCGTGTGTATGATGAATATTATTATATTTATATTATTATTATTATTATTATTATTATTATTATTATTATTATTATTATTATTATTGTTATTATTATTATCATTATTATTATTATTGTTATTATTATTATTAATATTATCATTATTGTTATTATTATTATTATTATTATTATTATTATTATTATTATTATTACTATTGTCTTCATCATTATTATTCGTTAAGATACCAGCAAAGTCTAAAAATATACAGAGAAGATACACATAAGAGACAGAGTGGTTATATAACTAGAGGCATTGGTGTCAGGCAGTTATATTGAATGCTATAGAGTGGTTTGAATGGGGCTGACCTCCCAGTGGTTTAAGCTCGAATAGGAGGCACCATGCTGCTGTAGCTGTGCCGAACTTCAACCTGGGGAAATGGGATCTCCTGTAGCAGAAAGTGACGGTGTTGAGGAGGGGGGGGGGAGCAGTGATACTTTTCCCCTAAGCTTTCGAATGGGGTCCATGTGATGTTTTGAGAGAGTTGTGAGACCTAGAGTGAGAGCGGCAATTGACAGCTGGTGCAAGATGGACCGGGGTTGAACTTGCGTGTATTTTCTTCTTCTCATTCAACATCAACATCTACCTCTTTGAGGGAGATGCGTTGTTTTGCGCTGTGTGTCTCGCTCCTTCGCCTGTCTTCCTCACGACCAAGATTTTGCTCCTGTCACTACGTTTTGAGGTCGTTTGAGTGGAACCTTGTTCGGCATGTGTTTTTCTTCACTCGATAAACCGAGACGCCCTATTCTCTCTCTCTCTCTCTCTCTCTCTCTCTCTCTCTCTCTCTCTCTCTCTCTCTCTCTCTCTCTCTCTCTCTCTCTCTGGTCGTTTTAAAGGATTTTATGAGGTCAGAGGTCGTCAAGCATCTCTGAAACATATGTTTAAGGTTGGTGTTCCATACAGCGTTACTAAAATGGGACGAACTACAGCACACAGGTGCAAGTTCCACGAGGCTTCATGCAATGCATTGTACAAATTTGGGATGGAGCAGTATCCCCTAATCTATAATGGTCAAAGATTTTTTTTTTCCTTTTTTTTTTTTGCACTTAGTTATGTATATTTCAGTCTGTGTTCAAGAACTTTGCCACGAAATTGTGTTAATATATGTATGCCGTGCGCTTGCGTGTATTTAGTACACCGACCAATTCTGGATACTCTTCAGGAGGCAGCGGTCTTTTTCCGTTTTCTGTTCCTGGCCATGGTTCGACCATGCCCTTAAAGTTTGGCACAGGCATGTCTCACACCCGACGTAATGCCAGTGACTAAAGTTATGACACCCATGTTATGCCATCTTGTAGAGGTCAGAGGTTATGTATGACCCAGCATGTTGCTTGATCGATGTCATTGGTTGAAGCTATTCGGTGTGCTTACAGAACATCAGTGTTCATGCATGTGTGCACTTATGTCCCAGTGTATTTACATAGTTCTCCACTTGAACTGAAGGCAAGTATTCCCAAGTGGTCAGAGGTCACTTTAAAGTGCATGGCTTTAGTTCTAGGGCTGAATTTTCCATTACTGTGATTTTTCCCTCCCACATACTCAGCAGCTGCTACGGTTGGTCTTGGCGAAGCTTCGCATCAAGGTACGTACGGCGATTGCTGGGCCCCTCCCAAGTCTGTCTGCACCTCCTCTCTAGTGGCCTGTTCTCTATGGTCGATGAGGAGGTGCGTTCGTGTGTGTGTGTGTGTGTGTGTGTGTGTGTGTGTGTGTAGGAGATAAGATGGCTGTCGACACACGCTGGACGCACAGTACTGTGGGAGAGAGAGAGAGAGAGAGAGAGAGAGAGAGAGAGAGAGAGAGAGAGAGAGAGAGAGAGAGAGAGAGAGAGAGAGAGAGAGAGAGAGAGAGAGAGTATTATGTTATTAACGTTTGTGTGTTACGGTGAGGAAGTTTACACTTGTTTTGTCCCGTCTGTTAACCTTGTATATGCACTACGTCTTCATAAACACACACACACACACACACACACACACACACACACACACACTAGTTATGTCAGACGTGTGTGTGTGTGTGTGTGTGTGTGTGTGTGTGTGTGTGTGTGTTTGTGAGTGTGTGGTAACTGGTGAGGGCGCTGTTTGTGACACATCAGGCTGAGGAAGATGAGCAGCTGGGGATTGAAGGGCTGGCTGCCTCACCTTGAAGAGGAACCTGCCCGCCTCGCACATACACCAGGCGCGAGGCATTGACCTTCCCTGCCCAGCTCTGCACCGACACACACCGACAACTCCTCCTCCTCCTGCTCCTGCTCCTCCTCCTGCTCCGCCTCCGCCTCTTGCTCGACGTCTTCACGAAGGGCATAGCGAGCCAACTGGGGAATGGTGAACGTAATGCGTGTTGTAGATTTTCTTTGGAGCGATGATTTTGAACGAAAAGAAAAAATTGTTCTAGCTTAGTTGGTCAGTGTCTTTATGTACGAATAGAAAGACCCAAACACACCCCATCTTGTCGAGCGTTGTCCAGGGCTGTAAAGTTAAGCCCTTGAGCACGACGGTGCGACCCTTGAGCAACGACGGGACGACCCTTGAGCAACGACGGGACGACCCTTGAGCAACGACGGGACGACCCTTGAGCAACGACGGGACGACCCTTAAGCATCGACGGGACGACCCTTGGCCTGGCTTGTCACCTGACTCGTTAAAGTGACGCCGTCCCTACGTCAGGGTTGTGCCGTGGTGCTCAAGTGATCAGTGTTTTGCAGTGCTTACACCCTCACTGGCTAATTGCACTGTTACGATAGATAATCTTTTATGTAATTAGAAATTCAGCTGAATTAGTTCTCAGATTCAGCGCCATGTTAGTATATATATATATATATATATATATATATATATATATATATATATATATATATATATATATATGTATGTATATATATATATATATATATGTTTTAGATATCTGGGAGTGGATCTGTCAGCGGATGGAACCATGGAAGCGGAAGTGGATCATAGGGTGGGGGAGGGGGCGAAAATTTTGGGAGCCTTGAAAAATGTGTGGAAGTCGAGAACATTATCTCGGAAAGCAAAAATGGGTATGTTTGAAGGAATAGTGGTTCCAACAATGTTGTATGGTTGCGAGGCGTGGGCTATGGATAGAGATGTGCGCAGGAGGATGGATGTGCTGGAAATGAGATGTTTGAGGACAATGTGTGGTGTGAGGTGGTTTGAGCGAGTGAGTAACGTAAGGGTAAGAGAGATGTGTGGAAATAAAAAGAGCGTGGTTGAGAGAGCAGAAGAGGGTGTTTTGAAATGGTTTGGGCACATGGAGAGAATGAGTGAGGAAAGATTGACTAAGAGGATATATGTGTCGGAGGTGGAGGGAACGAGGAGAAGAGGGAGACCAAATTGGAGGTGGAAAGATGGAGTGAAAAAGATTTTGTGTGATCGGGGCCTGAACATGCAGGAGGGTGAAAGGAGGGCAAGGAATAGAGTGAATTGGAGCGATGTGGTATACAGGGGTTGACGTGATGTCAGTGGATTGAATCAAGGCATGTGAAGCGTCTGGGGTAAACCATGGAAAGCTGTGTAGGTATGTATATTTTGCGTGTGTGGACGTATGTACATGTGTATGGGGGGGGGTTGGGCCATTTCTTTCGTCTGTTTCCTTGCGCTACCTCGCAAACGCGGGAGACAGCGACAAAGTATAAAAAAAAAAAAAAAAAAAAAAAAAAAAAAAAAAAAAATATATATATATATATATATATATATATATATATATATATATATATATATATATATATATGAATTTTTTAGTGATTTTGCTTCCCCATGATATTCAGGTTCATTAGGATCTAAAGATGAACTGCTTGTTATTATGTGGGCTAGTGAGGGTAATTATGAGGGTGGGTTAGCAGACGATGAGTTCAGCCTCCCGTGTGAGCTGGCCCTGCGTGGCGACACATAACGGAAACGGTCCGTGGGACAATATTAACATTGTCCCGAACACTCGTGAATCATTTCTCTTTTTTTGAGTGGATGTGATTTTGTCCTCCCCCATTTTTCGCTCTTTACTCTGCCTCTATACCAAGTGTGAGCTGAGTGAGCCAAGAAGAGATTTTTAAATGCACACTTGTGTAGGTCCAGCTCTTGTCTAATTAACGTAAAGAAGTATTTCTGAACCTAATTATGTCGTAATTCTGGGATAAACTACGAACCGGAATGTTTAAAAGTTTAGGGTACGAAATTGGCTCGCACAGTTTTAACTTTTCCGCTCTGTTACTGAGGAAAAACGAAAACGGATATGGCGGGAGTGTGTTATGGAAAGGCTCGGGTTGGGAGGGATGGAGGAATACATTAAACCGTAGGCGGGTGGCGCCCCGGCCTGTCGGCGGGCGGCACTTGACCCTTTCACCCCCACCTTGCCAGGTCTAGAGTTACCTCAAGGGGTCAGGGTCAGCGACAGGGGGGGGCCCTGGTTACTCACCCCCGGGGGAGCCTCCGTGATCAGTCATACCTTTGCACTGTTGTGTTCGTAACTGTTACCCGTGTTACACAGACCTCATTGTGGCACTGACTGATAGCTGGTTACATACCGCATGTCACAGATATGTTACAGGAAGGTGAGGGCTTTAAGGTGAATCTTGATGGAGGCTTTTTAGCAAGCCAGCGCCCTATCCCAATAAGGGACTAAGGGACTTGTATTCATGGTGTTACCCATCCGTGGAAGGTTAGCATATAATGATTGAAAACCTGATGGTTTTTTCTTCCTGAAATGGCTTCAGTGGTGTCTTTATGGAAGTATATGTCCATGGCTGACATAGGAGTGGTGCTTCGTGCCTTTAGCCTTTCCAACGCGCACTTCAGATGATGATACGTTCGTCATGGTGAGTTAAATGTACCTCACTAGTTTAAAAGTCTTCCGGCTGCGGAAATACATTCACGGGCTGGTCTCTGTGGTGAAATGATTCACTGTAAAGAATACGCTCATGTTCACACCTTTTCTGCGAAATTCTAGGACGCATGCGTGTCCATGCGAGCCAGTAGTACATACACACTTAAGTGACAGTGATGCTACAGATGCAGATCATAAGATTGTAAAGTGCGCTGCCTTTGAGACATTGGTTGACCTGATTAGAACGCGCGCTTGTTCTCTGTGAGTTTGGCGCGTCTTCCTCATCGGCCACCTCATTCTGACGTGCCTGGTCGTTTGGGTTGTTGTTGTATTGAAAAATACAGAGAGCACTGGTGTGTTGTACTTCAGTACACGTAATGAATTGATGTCTACTTTGGCTTCCACGAGAAAATGAACAGGAGACCTGATTTCACAAGTGGAAGCTGCATTCAAATGTTAATTACGCAGAGCCCAGCTCCAGGCTTTAACAGATCTGCTGTGAAGGACAAAAAAGGGGGGAGGGTGGAAACCTTGTAGCTCAGAATTTATGGGTGTCCTCTCACTGGACTGAGAGAGAAATGAGAGACCTTTAATGAGTTGAGGAAGATGCAGTGTGTCGGGGGAGGAGGGATAATGTCCATTTTTTCCTTGGCTAGTCAGCCTTGCACTCTCACATGCTCCTGCACGTGGACTGCCCAAACACCACACAGGTCCATAGGATGACCATGGTAATGGATACCGAATAAAACATGTTCCCCAAACCTCTCCAAAGATGTCGCCAATTTGATTATTTTCTTCTCCGTTAAAGATAAGGGAGTTCAAACTCTTGTGTCCTGGAAGGAATTAATCCCCTTCAGGTTTTTATCTCTACCAGTACATTTCGACAGTCCTCCAGTACGTTTTCTTTAAAGTTTCGTAAAGTCTGACGGTTAAAAACGCCGTAGTTACTGGAAATTGAAATCAGACGTTATTTGACGTATCTGAGTGACAGCGTTTGACGTTTCATGAACTGGGGTTTTTTAATGGTAATTTGAAATGATGATAACTAATTGTTGCCCTCAGTTTCCTACTGTGACCTGTCAATTTCCGTTTTCCAAATTTCCGTGTCTGAGATAAAATATGTGATCGTCTTTTTTTATCAGTTCTCAGACGAAATGTTTTGTTCATATCATGCATACATGCATGTGTCGACCAGAATGAGTTATAGATAGATACAACTGTATACTCTTTGAGTGTGACTTGGGTAATTAACACAAATGATTATGAATGAGTCTTACCCTCTGTGCTTCAAATTCTGACAAGAATCTTGTTACTCTTGTCTTAAACAATAAGGAAAGTAATGTGATACTGATCAAGGTGTGCAGAATGTTTTTGTCCCTTAGGGAACAAGGCTTGAATCAGAGTTTATATATATTTTTTTTTTTTCACCGAAACGTGTGTAAAGTTGATTCAGACATTCGAAACGTCAAATATCTAAAACAGTAACTTCCCGAATGAATTGAATTTTTAAGCGTTCGGTAACAGTTGTGCATAAGAATTGTACACGTTATTGCACTTCCCTTGAGTATGCAACTTAGTATGTTAACATATGTGAAGCCCTAAGTAAGTTATTGTATCCTTGTTCATCATTTTCATAACAGTGTTACTTTTGTATTTCAAGATTGTGATAGTCTTGTGTGATGCTGATTTTACACCGAGGTCGGTACGATAACAATTTTGAAAACACGATCTTGCACCTTATTAGGAGGCCACGACCATCCAGCTCTGTCTAATCATATGGTAATCAGACAACGTAAATGGTGATGGTGTTTTGTTCTCCCGTTTAAGAAGAAAGTTTTGCCTCGGTTCCTGCCTTAGGAGGTGTGGACTTTGCCGTTGCTTCTGGAGAATTATTTCCATTTTCCCAAACTGTAAAAGTGTTTGTTATTCAGGCTGCATATAATGTAGCAGTAGCTAAAAAGAGATTTAAAACGTATACAATGATTCCCGTAGTTCAAAAGTTCACCAGGACTGGATTGTAAGAATTTTTTACTGGTTTCTTAGACGAGTTGTTATCAGCGATAACGAATAAAGAGATAAAGATACTGAGGCTAAAGTAGCTCTATTTAGCAGTCTGTTATACGACAGATATACCTGGCAAAGATTTTATACGCAGAATAGATAATTATGTTCGAAGTTGAATGCAGTCGTAGATGGAACTTCCGAAGCCCCAAAGAATGGCCACAAGGGAGGATGAAGGACAGGCAGGTGGAGTTGTGTCTTCCTCCCTGAACGAGAATCGTCGATTTGAGACAAAAATGAGAATTGGTCTTGCCTGTGGACGCAACGATCACTTAATGAAGAGGAGATCCGGGCCAGTACGCAACACCTGCAGTTGCTCATCTTCACTACCGGAACGCCAATATGCCACACCTGCAGTTGCTCATCTTCACTACCGGAACGCCAATATGCAACACCTGCAGTTGCTCATCTTCACTACCGGAACGCCAGTATGCAACACCTGCAGTTGCTCATCTTCACTACCGGAACCCCAATATGCAACACCTGCAGTTGCTCATCTTCACTACCGGAACCCCAATATGTAACACCTGCAGTGGCTCATCTTCACTACCGGAACCCCAATATGTAACACCTGCAGTGGCTCATTTTCACTACCGGAACCCCAATATGCAACACCTGCAGTTGCTCATCTTCACTACCAGAACGCCAATAACATGGGAGTCTTCGAGTCGTATATTATTAAATAACAATGGAAGAAATCACATTATTGGAGAAATTGTAGACAAAAATTTCAATTGTAAACAGACTAATGAATTTTGTAAAGGAAGCCGAAAATATGTGATTTTATTGGATTAGTTTTAAGCTCGTGGATGTCTTTTAAAGGTAACCTAAATATATAATTCTACTAAAGTAGTTTAACTTTTTTAGATATTTAAAGGAAGCTAGAGTACATTATTTTATGTAAAATTGTTTCAAGTTCTGAGATACCTTCCGCTAAAAACAGCAGTTTTAGCGCTTCACAAATTCGACAAAATCGCTCGAACATTTCGATTGTTGGGAAGGATTTGTTACCTTACACTGACTTAGGATTCGCCAATGACCTTTTTCATTCCTTTTCAACACTTGTGAACCCGCCCGTACGTGATCTGTCGAGAGATTTCCCATTAAACTTCGATGTTACCGATCACATGTGGTTCTTATGAGAGTTGAAGGTTAAGGGTCGGGAGGTGAAAGGTCGGAGTTCACACGGTTGCCCCCAACTCGCCGAATTGCACTTTGCTTCGACCAGCGTGAAGATAGGGATGACGTCACAGGCTGTTGAGAGCGCGGATCATCCCCACCGGAAGCAGGTTTTGTTTACAGATGATTATCTGAGTCATCTTTGTGTCATGGGCAGGCGGGCGGGAAGCTGAGCCCGTGTTGTGCAAGCGGGGAGTGAGACATTCGTACACTCCGAGAAAATATGAGAGATGATGGTTGATTGAATACAAGTTTCCTGTTACCGTCAGAACTCTGGTCTTTTGTGATCTTATCATCATTTTTGTATCCTCCTCTTCAGGTGGTGATTAATGAAATGGATTTTCAGTACAGATAAGGTCGACTTTATGATAAGGGGCCTTATCTATTTTGTATCCTCCTCTTCAGGTGGTGATTAATGAAATAGATTTTCAGTACAGATAAGGTCGACTTTATGATAAGGGGCCTTATCTATTTTGTATCCTCCTGTTCAGGTGGTGATTAAATGAAATTGATTTTTAGTAAAGTTCAACTTTATAAGGGGCCTTATCATTTTTGTATCGTCCTGGTCAGGTGGTGATTAATGAAATAGATTTTCAGTACAGATAAGGTCGACTTTATGATAAGGGGCCTTATCTATTTTGTATCCTCCTGTTCAGGTGGTGATTAAATGAAATTGATTTTTAGTAAAGTTCAACTTTATAAGGGGCCTTATCATTTTTGTATCGTCCTGGTCAGGTGGTGATTAATGAAATAGATTTTCAGTACAGATAAGGTCGACTTTATGATAAGGGGCCTTATCTATTTTGTATCCTCCTGTTCAGGTGGTGATTAAATGAAATTGATTTTTAGTAGAGATAACTTCAACTTTATGATAAGGGGCCTTATCATTTTTTTATCGTCCTGTTCAAATGATGGTGGCTAAACGAAATTGATTTTCAGTAGAGATAAAGTCGACTTCGTGGTGAATAATAGCCTTTGCTAATGAGAGCAACTGGGTCGATGTGATCCGACCATGTTTGCGGTAGCGCGTCTCTCATGTGGAACGGCTAATCAGTCTGCACGTTGTGTGGACCACATCTCCCGTGTGCAACAAGTCCAGTCACCCACCTTCGTCGCCACAGTGATGTGTGTGTATTGTTACACCGTCGTTCCTTTTACGACCTTGACGTACACCTTACGATGGTTTCAGAGGTCGTCTTCTCCTCCCGACAGTTCGGTGTGAGAGTAAGCTGTATCTCACTTTTATGATCGCATTTTCGCTTCGAGATCCAGTGCCCATAACCGGCTGGTCGTTTTTAAGGTAGAGACTTGGTGCCTGGTAATTTGAGGGTATATCGTGAAGCTGTTGTGTTGAGATCTCGTTCATATTTACTATGTAGCTTTTTTTAAGTTTTAGTGATGCTGCTTTGTTTGTCAAGATGGCTTGAATCTGATAGCTAGTATCCCAGTTACCTGAAGATATGTGAAATACTGGAGTACTTTGCGGGGTAACGTGGATGTAGGAAAGCTGTGGCCTGTAGATAATGGGCTCGACTTTTTAAGATCACAGAAATAGTGTAAATTCGTTTCTCGAGCTCTTTCCTACCCCCCACCTTCCTTCCCCCAGCAAGCGGGTGTTTTAAGAATGTATTTTGAACTACAGGGTCATGTCCTTTTTTTTTCTCTCTTCTTCTTTTTTGGCAGTGGCTTAAAAATGAAGGAAAAGCGAGGAAAGGAAAGGAAAGCAGAAAGGAAAGGAAAGGAAAGGAAAAGCAGAAAAAGTGAGGGGACCCCTGTTGGGTGACAGGGCTGTGACAGTCGTCCACGCGCGAATTACTGCTTTTTTTGAGCCAGGGATCACATCGATCTCCACACGAGGACTTACACCGGATAACGCCCATCCACAGTTGACCCAGATACGTGTTATTAAAGTCCACAAATCCCAGATCGCACGTAAGATTCCCTTGCATCAGTTTTGATGGGAGGGGAGGTCTCGTTTCAAACCACCCTTCGCAGCCTGGTGTGGAGCCAGTGTGTAAGGTCGCACCTTTTGTTGAGATATGGTGACCCAGCGGGACACTAGTATATCTGTTGCTGCCGGGATACCTAAGCCAGGCCTTTCTTTACCTTACGTGTAGATGAAGGTGGTTTCGAAAGTCTCCCTTCCAGAGGGCGGTGGAAGACGCAAGATGTGGAAGACACTTCTCCTCCACAGCTCTTGTGGCGTATTCGACTGCTGTGTGCCATTGTTGAGATCCCGGATGTAAACACCTTCCTCTGTACTTGCTGTCGCTGCTGCTGCTCCGCTTTAGAAGGATTTGTTGTTCTAAGGTCCTTACGCCATTAAGGACTGTATTGTTTTTTTCTGTGTGTGTGTGTGTGTGTGTGTGTGTGTGTGTGTGTGTGTGTGTGTGGGAGAGCAGGTAAGGCCCACATGTTACAATGTGTTGTATGTGTGTATTGCTTGCCAGGGTTTCTGTTCTCTTAAGTTGGATCTGGCCTTGGTGCTTGCAAGTTGTGTATATATATATACACACGTCTGGCTGAGCTCGCTGTGAGAGCCTTTATTGTTTATGGATCTTTTTTTTTTTCTTTATTCCGGATGTCGAATTTATTACAGAGCAGTGCCGCACATCCTGTCTGGGAACTGACCTTCCCAAGTACGACGCAGGTAGGGGACGATCCCCCCACCGCTCCCAGCACAGGCGACGAAGACGACAACCACGATGTGCCCAAGGGTTCTGAGTCTATATAGGTTCCCCGTCCTGAGTTAATGGTGGTATTGAATCATACATCCGTCGTCGACCAAGGAAGCACAAAGATGTTTAGACAGTAGCACCATCACTGTCTCGACGTCTATTCTGTAGACGGATCCCCAGGAAGCCATCGCTGTCACCGTCGCAGGTGAGGTGGTCGTGGTGTGTGTGTGTTGCTGTGCCGGAGGTAAAGACATCCAGCAAAACACTTGGAGATGACCCTCCCTCCACGTCCTTCTGCCGTAATGGGACTTGTCTCAGAATTTGTGGTCTCCGTTTCTGTTGTGTGTGTGGTGTGTGTGTATGTGTTGTGTGTGTGTGTGTGTGTGTGTGTGTGTGTGTGTGTGTGTGTGTGTGTGTGTGTGTTTCGCTTCTCTAGATTCCTTTTGTGATTACATGGAAAGAGAGACAGCAACAGGGATTTATCCGAACTGGAGTTGGTGTTCGGTTTGCCTATAGATTCTCCTCTCTTAATCCGACGTTCGTCCACGTCTCCTTGATATTAATTTCCGGTTGAGATATAAACGTCTGCGCGGTGGTACCCAAGGCACTCAAGTTCCGCTCGTCTGCGAATCTCCCCGTAGTATACCCACTTGTTGCCAGACAGTTCGTTTCTCGACCCTCCACCTCGAGTTGAAGGTCATTTGGTGAGGCACTCGAGGCAAGCGCTCGAGTCTTTGTTAAGGAGCCATCTGGCGTGTGGAGACGCGCAAGTAGTGACCAGTGCACCGGGGGCGACCGCAATAGATCATCTGGTGTGAAGGTATGTGCACCAGGGATAATACTGTCTCGCGGTGGGACCAGAACAAGAACGCACTGCTACCGTGCGAGGTATAACGGGAGAGACCGGAGGGGGGAAGAAGGGTAGATTGAACTTCTTCCCAGCGGGAGGTGTAGCTTGTGTTCCGTTCCTCGTGGGAACGTAAGAACGAACCACCCTTGCTGAGGGGTGTTGGGAAGGTGGGAGGGAATGTCTTCTGATATCAGCTGGGGATCATACTTAAATCTCACCTCGCCATGTCTCCTCCAGACGCTTTGTTCTCCACTGCATCACAGTCAAGTGATTACGGCAGCGAACGCTTTAACTCTTCTTACATTTGAGAGTGTGATTCACTCTAAACTTTTTTTTTTTTAGCAGAATTCAAGTGCTTGTTTCCTCAACATGTGACTGACTTATTTCCATTTTCCGCTATACCAACCGTACGTGTGCGATCAGCAGTTGCATAAGAAGGGTGATTTAAAGTGTATGCACGGAGCAAGGAGTTGTATGAGACGCGTATGTGTGCATTTCAAATGTGTGTTCATACTGGGTGTATATAGTCATGGTGATGGGAGTGGTGTATGGAGAGAGATGTCTTCACGTTCCTGACTTGCCGTGTTGCGGGAGCGGGTCTCTGAGGAACAGCAGTGTTGCTGGTGATGTTATTAATGTTGATGATACTGCCATCAGGGTTTTAAAGCGCTGTTATAAGGGGTTTTAGCGTTCATTAATGTTGGTAATATTGTTATTATGGTTGTCGGTGCTCTTATTAATGTCATTAACGCTGAGATGGGGTTGCGGGGGGGGAAGGGGGCGTCTCCGTTAGTGATCTTGTTTCGTTAGTACTGTTATCATGGCCGTTAGTGCACTGGATAATGCTATAGTGTTACTGTTATTGCTCTTGTTAATAGTAGTGATGTGGAGGGAGGAGGAGGGAAGGCCAGATAATCGAAGGCCAAATTGCTCTTTGACAAGGTTATCTACTGGAAGATGTAAATAGCACCCAAAATTCGTAATCAGTATAGACGTACGCTGGGAGTTAATCACGGCCTTGTTGAATGACGACGACCAGCGAGCTTTTCCGGGGACGGGAGTTGGGAGGGTTGAGGGAGAGGGTGGAGGGTATGTATTCTCCGGGCCCCCTCGATTACTTTCTGGCAATTTCACCTTCCCTATCCCGGCCCTCTACCATCTCTTGAAGGCCAATTATGTCACGAGTTTAGGAGCAATTAATGCGCCCTCGGGGACCTGAAAGTTCCCCGTACGATATTAATAGAAAGAACCAGCGAGCCGTGTGGTGGTTGGCGGGGGTTCCTGTGGCGCTCTACCCCCACATCCATAGCAGCTTCGCTGACGGGTTTTCGGAACTCGTCGTTTTTCGACCTTGAGGAAAGCCCTCGATCACTCCAGTAACTCAGAAGGGAATGACTGTTGAAAAGTTATATGATTATAAAGTTTAGGGACGCCTACGTCACCCCGTGGGAAAACTATATGGAACTGAACGTATAGGAAAGAAGCGGAACTCAAAGCTGACAGTAGATCAACACCAGTGTATACCACTCCTGGTGTTGGATGGTTGGCGATCGCTAGTGTTTCGTGCCACCGTTGTTGGTGGTGTGGGTTGGCGAGTCGGCGGTCGTGAGGGTAAGGGGTGATGGATGACGTTTGCCTTGTGCCACGGACCTCACCAGTTTGCTTCGCCTTGTGATGGCCGGCGATGTGTTGCAGACGCGACGGTCACCAATACCTCTTTCTCCTCATCCTCTTGTCTTGCTCCGGGAGGGTCGATGACCTCAAATAGTATCCAAAGTCTTTCATATCGACTGTAAAATCGAAATGGCAAGCTGCTGTATGAATTCTGTTAAGCTGCGAAAGGTAAATGAGGGAAAAGACTTGAGCTTGATTATATCTGGTGACGTAAAACGAAGTAAGGAGGGCACAGAGGTTGTGAAAACAAAACGAACAAAATTCTTTGATTGATGAAGATAAGCTGAACATCCGCCCCATGAAGGGGTCAGGTGAAGAAGGCTCAGGAGGCTGGGAGCTGCTTCGGTAAGACGAAGAGGTGATGCATGAAGGGTTTGACACCCAGAAGGAACCACTCATTCCATGGGAAGTTTTCCACAATGAGATTGAGGGAATAAAGTAGTCTGGATGGTAGTTAAGGAGGAACGAGGGAATGAATGAGTGCTTCTGCAGAGAACTGGAAATTGTTGGTGGAACGGCAAGGAGCCAGGGAGTCGAGAAGTATTCCAGCAAAAAAGCGAGAGACCAGAAAGGTTTTCCCAGCAAAGATGTGTTGCTGGGAGGAGCGAAGAGTGGAGAACTGCTCCATCAGGTTAGTAAAGTGGTGGTTGGGAGAGGACGCCGTTATGGGGCCTATGGTGGCTGCTTTATGGGAGTTCCAGGGACGCTGTCGGCAAGAAAGGAAGTACACATAACATTCTCTACTTTGTCATGCTTCTGAATATAGGATAAAAACATCAGATCACTTATGGTTCTCTTTCTTCTCTACTCCTCTTAGTGGTAGAGTCATCAGCTATGGAATCATAGACATGGAATATGTGTCATTAGCCAAGGGAAGGCAGGCGACCGTCTGGGTTGATGGCACTAGCTGTGTACGTAATTTTGGGTGACAAGACCAGCAGGGTTTTCGTATGGTCACCCCGCCTGCTTGACGTAGCCCACGACACATAACTATTCATGGTTACCCTCCAGGACCTCTTTCTGAAAGGGGGTCCTTTTTGTTATGCAGGGCCCTGTTATCCAGTGGTTCCTGCTTGCTCCAGGGCTGCGCTACACTCGGTAGCAGAGACAAGGGAGTTCAGCGCTGTGTCCATACAAGGTTAATCCTACATCCAGTTATTACCGAAACGAGAGCACGAGTTAGTATGGGCAGTTTATCCAAAACAGCGACATTTATTTTTCATCAGTTCATTCACTCACATACGTTTTGGAATGGAATTCAGCGAGTAAGTAAGGAGTTTCCTCGTTGTATAGAGTGCCAGGTGATCTCTTCCCCAGAGGCACATTTCGTTATCGCTTTCCCATTGGCCACTGTCTGAATAATGGGTTCTGTTGTGGTGTTGCTGGCATCCCGAAGGTCTTGCATGATGCACCAGTCTCGTAAGACTGGGAATTGCTTGGGAGTGTCTCGAAACGTGAAGGATTTACGCGTTTGTAACTACAGAGGGTGATGAGCCGACAGCCTCTATTCATGTCATGGAGGAGGGCTTGGCCCCGTACTTCAAAGGCACTAAAGCTCTGTCCAAGCTATTAGGCTACTCGGAGTCTTTTTTGTTGGCGGGTTGATGTGCTTCTGGTGTGTGTGTGGTGATGGTGGTGGTGGTGGTGGTGTGTGTGTGTGTGTGTGTGCGGTGATGGTGGTGTGTGTGTGTGTGGGTGTGAGGGGGTTGTGGCTGGTAGGGCATAGAAATGAGTTTGCGTCCTTCGTGCGTCACAGAGGCACGTATTGTGTCGTCTGCGGGTGTGTGCGGTTGTCGCTAAATCTCCCATGCTTTTTGAAGTGTGTCTTCGTGAAATACGTCGCGAGTATCTTTTGGGCCCTTGAGTAGAAAACGGATTTCCAGCCTCTCTCGCTTGTGAAAGAAGTTCGTTTTCTATTTTCATGGTTTATCCCAAAGGCCGTTGTAGCCCTTGAGTAAACCCAAGAACATCATCTTGGAAGTTCTCATCTCGCAAGGTTTATTTGTTTATACCTTATGACTGTCGTAATATTAACGTTTTCGCCATTGAATGGTCGTCTGTGTTTTAAGTAAAACGTTTAACTTCCCGCGTTTTGTTCACATGTTTTCGTAAAAAGTGGCACGTCGCATCGCAATGGCGTATAATCAAGCTATTAAAATCATGCGTAATTCGGTGAGTTAAATGTGATTACGCAAGGATTACGCTGCACTGTTACGGTTTCACATCTTTTTATTTTTTTTTTTCAGTCATATGACTCGTGGCTTTTGCTGTCAAATGCACACGACAAATTGGTGCGTTGCACGCGTTTCTTAGCTCCTCAGAGTGTGTAGGCCATCGGCGAACTCCGTCCTGTACTCCGTCCACTGGGTTAAGACCTTTGCATGTATGTTCTGTACTTGAGCGTGACACCACCTCGTAGTGGTGCTCTCTTTCCATGTGGTGTGATGAGACGTTTGTAGCTGCTTCGAGGCGCTACGAAGTATGTGCGCTCTCTGGTGGCTACGATATACGTTCCAGCGATAGCAAAGTCCGCTGTTGATATGGGTTATATCGTATTTTCCCCGAATACTTGGGGGACAATTTGCCTTTGAAGCAGATCTTAGTGAATAAGGGGCTAGAAGTTGACCCCTGTTTTATCGTACCGCGAAAGGTGACTAAGGATTTAGTGGGACATTACTACAGTTGACATATTGATCGTTGAAGATTTTTTTTTTTTTTGACTGACTCCTTGACCACGATGGTATGACCTTTGAGTATGATGCCGTGACCTTTTGCCAAAAACCTTAAGCCTCTCTGTTGACCATTCCGCCGTGTTCAGAGGTCGCACTTGTCGTGTTAAAGGGTCGTTACTGCTTTACAGAGGATCTTGTCGAATAGGGGATTCATTTTCATTGAGGAAAACTGTAAATTTTCATGAATATCATTGCCTAATTATTTCAGTCTTGGAGCCAGCTGGCAAGATTTCACATAAGTGGACGTGTAGCATTTATAACAACGACTTGTTTTTGTATTTATGTCGTGTTATTTCTGATTATCCCAGGACCAGTTTCTACAAAAGTGTCCCGGTGTTATTGAGGACTTTTCCAAAAGTTCCTGCAGCCCAATAGCAGGGAAAAGTTAAATCCTTGAGCGTGAGAAGTTCTTTGATGAGACTGTACTCCCGATGGTAAAGCCTCGCCAGAGGTGATTCTTCCACTGGGGCAGGTGGGGTCCGGTAGCATATATTTCAAAAGTATTTTCATCCTGTGGATATCTGATGTACATACATATAAACCCTTGGTATTACCAATACGACGGACCACCCCACTCACCCATACCACGTCTCGGCCCCCTTTTCTCTGTCTCTCTTCGTCTCTATAGCGACTAAAGGTTCGGTCTTAGTGTTTTTTTGACACTTTCTTATGACCTCGCAATCCGGATTCGACTCTTCATGCCAAAGCTTCTCTCACCATCAGCACCACACACCAGAGGCAGGCACTCAGCTCACCCCCCTGAAGTTTCTTTGTCCTGCACATTCCCATCATGTGTGACAGCCTGTCAGGAGGGAGACGCCCCTTTGGGAGCGCAGTGCACTTGACGCAGACGGTCGCGACGCCGACAGATATAATGGACCCCCTTGCTCGATGCCTGCAGGAGAAGGAGGAGGAGGAGGAGGAGGAGGAAACTCCTGCTTTCACCTAGGACTGGCGAGGTAGAGGAAGATGTGATACCGCGTCGGGTTGCTGGCCATACCGGCAGTAATGCCTCCCCCCACCATTCATCAACCACTGTCCTTAATCCCACTGTGACAAATCGTTCTGGGTTTTTCTTTTTTTATCC
The DNA here is from genome assembly GCF_036320965.1 of Panulirus ornatus. Taxonomy (NCBI): domain Eukaryota; kingdom Metazoa; phylum Arthropoda; class Malacostraca; order Decapoda; family Palinuridae; genus Panulirus; species Panulirus ornatus. Next base: position 9,870,760 of record NC_092238.1, on the reverse strand, counting down.
CTAGTGGGTCTGGTGGATAGTTGAAGAGGAGGAGGGGGGGGGAGACGCAGAGGGTGTAATGAGGCGTGGCATTTAGTTCGGTGGAAGGGCGGGGGGGATTTGTCCTAATTGGCAGTGATGCTCTGGACGATGATCAACCCATCGCAGGTACGCTGTGGTGAGATGTACCAGGGTGTAATTGCCAGAGGTGGGGATCGGATTCTGTTTATATATATATATATATATATATATATATATATATATATATATATATATATATATATATATATATATATGTATGTATGTATATACATGTATATATTATTGTTTGAAAGCTTGGCACAAGATACAACACGAGTGGGAAGACCATTTTTCTACCCTGTAGAATTTGTTTAAGCCTTGCCGGAGTTGGACGAGCGCTGAACTGATACGTTCCCTTTAACTGCCAATCATCCGGAAAGGTAACGAGATTATCTGCAGTACCTTTTTTTTTTTTCTTCTTCTTCTCTCTTTCGTATTTTCTGTGTTCATCATCAAAAAGAATGGTTCATTCCTAGCGAATTAGAGCAGATGTTGCAGGTAGTCCCCCTCTCCTCACGTCATTGCCTTGGCAGGGAAAGGATTAGTGTGGATATATATATATATATATATATATATATATATATATATATATATATATATATATATATATATATATATATATATATATATGGAATTGTTATAGTGTGGATGCTTATTCTAGCCATGTAATTTGCGACAGAAGTAAGGGAAGACACCAGATGTATGAGCAGCAGCAGGAGCAGCAACAGCAGCTTAAGCAGAAGAAAGACCGCCAAAAGTAGTAAGGAGGAACAGCTGGAGGATTCAGCAGCAGGAACAGCAGAAGCAGTTGCATCAGCAGATGGAAGTAGCGGCAGCAGGAGAGCACACCCTCTTTACGACCTCGATGTGGTGTGGCCGTGAGCATGTTGCACCAGGTGTGGTGTGGTGTGGTGGTTTATGGAGGTGAGGACAACTGCACACTGGACCAGCTTGCCCGTCTCTTGCCTCAGGCCTTAAAAAAAAAAAACACCAGTGCCTCAGCCGTCCCTCTCCTGCTGAACGGGGAGTTCCTCTCTCTCTCTCTCTCTCTCTCTCTCTCTCTCTCTCTCTCTCTCTCTCTCTCTCTCTCTCTCTCTCTACCAGTTTTGGTATTCAGTCGAACAGACGTATTGTTTTTTTTGTTTACCGTTTTTTTATGATCATATTCAGCCATTACAGTGTGATATATTTTTTCACCCCCTTTCTCTTGCAGTTAAGCATATTTTGCCGGGTATATTGTGTGTTGCTATGGATATGTCAGGAATTGTAGGGACTGTAACTGAATAGTGATTGAGGAAGCCTTTCAGATCAGTGAGTCTGATAGTGTTTGTAAGTGACCAATTGATAGTGTTTATAAGTGACGTATTGATGGTGTTTGTAAGGGACCTATTGATAATGTTTGTAAGTTACCTATTGATGGTGTTTGTAAGTGACCTATTGATAATGTTTGTAAGTGACCTATTGATAATGTTTGTAAGTGACCTATTGATGGTGTTTGTAAGTGACCTATTGATAATGTTTGTAAGTGACCTATTGATAATGTTTGTAAGTTACCTATTGATGGTGTTTGTAAGTGACCTATTGATAATGTTTGTAAGGGACCTATTGATAATGTTTGTAAGTTACCTATTGATGGTGTTTGTAAGTGACCTATTGATAATGTTTGTAAGTGACCTATTGATAATGTTTGTAAGTGACCTATTGACAGTGTTTGTTAGTGACCTATTGATGTTGTTTGTAAGTGACGTATTGATAGTGTTTGTAAGTGACGTATTGACAGTGTTTGTTAGTGACCTATTGATGATGTTTGTAAGTGACCTATTGACAGTGTTTGTTAGTGACGTATTGATGTTGTTTGTAAGTGACTTATTAATAGTGTTTGTGACCCATTCTTTGGATTGTGATTCGCTCGATTGATCGGAGAGAAACACAAGTATTGTTCCAAGATGCACATCATCTAGTGCCTGAAGTGCATACTCCAAACAGGCGTCTTTGAGCCCATTAGTTTGTGATAGATTGCATATTCAGAGACATTATTGAAGATTGCAGTGATTTATCAGGGAATCAAATGGCGTGGACAATTTGCAATTTGTAGGAACGGCAGCGAATATATATATATATATATCGTGCCTGTACTTTGCTCGACTGGTGATGGTGTTGTGAAAAACTGAAATGAACTGTTAAAAACAACAACGTGTATTGCAGGGCTGACTGGAATGCCATCATACCTCGTCAGCCATTTCCACCAGAATATCTGTCCCAATTAGGATGACAGATGTTTAATGAACCCGTTAGACCTTTCCCTGTTGTGTTGTGTAAGTTTACACTTGTTTGACGTATGAATAGGTTTTTTTCAGGTGTTTGTTACGTTGTTTTCACGGCAATACAGACAGGAGGCAATTTTCTTAACAGTTTAGAGGTGTGGCGATACGCGTGTCAATAATGAGTATTGGGGAATGGTAGGTCATATCAATGTGTACTAGGTGGAAGTGGTGTGTATTTGTGTGTACTGGTGGGGGCAGTTCGTGTCAGTGTATACTGGGGGAAGGTGGTTCGTAAAGTGGTTCGTTCGTTGTGTGCAACCGGGGAAGTTGGTTTGCATTGGCGTGTCGTATGGGAAAGTGATTTATTTCAGCAACTCTCAGGGGGGAAACTGGCTAATGTGAGCCGTGTAATGTGGCGTAGCGTTACGGGCCTTCATTACCGGGGGAAGCCGGTTAATGTGAGTGTGTAGGTAGTGGGGCTTGGCAGTACATGCGTCAGTGGTGGTGGAGGAGTTGATTGATATCAGCGTGTAGTGAGACGCAGCAGTCTGTGCGTCAGCAGTGTGGGAAGCTTGATGTAGCGGTATGTGCGTCAGTTACGTCCTGCGCCAGGGAATTTCTCCTCCTCCTCCTCCTCCTCCTCCTCTCGTCCTCTCTTCCCCCCCCTAGCATTCCCGGCCTAGTGGGTAATCAAGTGGTTTCACGCTTCACTCCCGCTCAGCTTCGCCTCGCCGAAATCGCTATTGATGCTCAGGTGGGGGAGTGCGTAAAGAGGCTCTCGGCGGCTCTGCTGGTGTTGGCCACAGCCAAGGAATTTAACCCCCTTTGCTTACCAGCGGTGGTGGTGGTGGGTGGTGTTTGACAACCAAGGCTACTGGGAGAGTCCTGCAGGAGGTGTAGTATGGTGTAGGGTTGGGGTGGGTGTTGGAACGGAGATGCTCGATTCCTACTGTAAGGTCATCCCCACAGTATCGTCCACACCACCGTGTGGTCATGGCGTTGCAATGTCCACCCAGTGTCATTTGCCAAGCGCTTTTTCAGGCACCTATGTCAATGTCCACATGCACAAACAGTTTATTCAGTGTATTATTGTATTATTATCATTATTATTATTATTATTATCATTATTATCATCATCATTATTATTATTATTATTATTATTATTATTATTATTATTATTATTATTTTTATTATTATTATTATTATTCTTTCTTTCTTTTAAACTATTCGCCATTTCCCGCGTTAGCGAGGTAGCGTTAAGAACAGAGGACTGGGCCTTTTTTGGAATATCCTCACCTGGCCCCACTCTGTTCCTTCTTTTGGAAAATTAAAAAAAAGACGAGAGGGGAGGATTTCCAGCTCCCCCGCTCCCACCCCTTTTAGTCGCCTTCTACGACACGCAGGGAATACGTGGGAAGTATTCTTAATCCCCTATCCCCGGGGATAAATTATTATCATTATCATTATTATTATTATTATTATTATTATTATTATTATTATTATTATCATCATCATCATCATCATCATCATCATCATCATCATCACCATCATCATCATTATTACTGTATTTCTGACTTTGCTTTCATGACATAACCGCGTCATCACAGAAATGCTAATGCCTGCGCACGCTGTTGTAGTATAAGAGTAATAAATGAATGGAATGAGATGACTTTGAGAGCATGGGTAATGCAGACAGCCAGCATTCATGAATTTAAGTTGTTTGATGGTAAAAAAAAATGTTCAGGAAGTGGGAGCCTTCACGAACGTAAAACTCCCCTCCCCGTGCTGTTCAAATAGGTAATTACAAATAGGTAAAATAAGCAGCAGGAGGTGAACCTTCTGCAGCGAGAATGGGCCAGTGGTGTGGTGCTACGGGAGGGAGGCGCCACTGCCCCTAGGTTGAGTAGGTGGGTGGTGTTCTCAGGCTAATGGCCGCCGTACCACGCGCTGGGCCGCGCACTTCATGCCGCAGGTAACAGGCTCTCTCACTCACCTCTTGTTATCAGAGTTGTTTATGACACGGAGGGCAAGGACTGGGGGTCTCTGTGCTGTATCCATTACAGGGCACAGTCGTACGTTGTATGCTGATGCCTTATTTTTATGTATATATATATTTTTTGTTCTTTCCATACTTGATCACCGTTTCCCGTGGTAGCGAGAGCAGACGAAGAAAGGCAACACCCGCTCATATCCATTCTCCAGCTTGTCATGTGCGGTGCACCGAAACCACAGCTTCCTATCCACATCCAGGCCCCATAGACCTTTCCATGGTTTACCCCGGACGCTTCAAATGCCCTAGTTCAGTCCATTGACAGCACTTCGACCCTTGTATACCACATCACTCCAATTAACTGTCTCCGTGCCTGCCTTTCACCCTCCTGCATATTCAGACCCCGATCGCATAAGCTCTTTTTCAGTCCATCCTTCCATCTCTAGTTTGATCTCCCCTTTCTCTTTGTTCCCTCCACCTCTGACACATATATCCTCTTTGTCAACATTTCCTCACTCATCCTCTCCATATGTCCAAACCTTTTCAGCACAGCCTATTCATTTTTTTGAGTCACACTCTCTATTCCCACAAATCTCTCTTATCCATTCATTTCTTACTCGATCATACCACCTCACACCACATACTGTCCTCAGACATTTCATTTCCAACACATCCACCCTCTTCCGCATAGCCTTATCGATAACCCATGTCTGCCATCCATATAGTATTGTAGGAATACCTTAAAGCATACCCATGTTTGTTCTCACAGATGACCTCTTTTTTTTCCACATATTCAGAACCTTCGCCCCCCTCCCCCACCCTATGATTCACTTCTGATTCCATGCTTCCATTCGCTGTCATGTCCATTCCATGGTGTTTCGGGCACCTCACTTCTTCCAAGTTCTCTCCATTCAAATTCACATCCCAACTAGCCTGTTTCTCAACCCTGCTAATAACCTTGCTTTTATTCACATTTACTCTCAAATTCCCTCTTGTACACTCTCTTCCAAACTCAGTCACGAACTTCTGCAGTTTCTCATTCGAATCTGCTGCCAGTGCTGTATCATCAGCAAACAACAACTGACTCACTTCACAAGCTCCCTCATCCCCAACAAACTGCACACTATCCTGTTTCTCCAAGACTGTGTGCATTTACCTCCCTCACCACTCCATCCCTAAACTAACTGAACGCCCATAATGACATCACACACCCTTGCTGCAGACCATTCACACTCCTCCCTTCCTATTCGTTGCACACGTTTTACACCCTTGTTGAAAACTCACTCCATTTAGCAGCTTTCCTCCTTTGTGTATATATATATATATATATATATATATATATATATATATATATATATATATATATATATATATATATATATATATAATTTCATCATGTTTGGTTTTTAAACTGTCCTGAGCTATCATGAAATGTATGTATTTGGTGAGTACGCGGATGGGAACTTGACACCTCTGGTGACCCAGTCGTCCGCGTTTGCGAGCGATATCGTCTCATTCCATAAACCCACAGGCAGACACTACCAGTAGAACCTGTGCTGGGTAAGGTGAGGCGGCTGGAAGTGGTTGGGAAAAAGACGCAAGTCCCACCCTCCCACGGCAGACATCCTGTCATTGTCGATACAAACCTTGAGAGATATTAAGCGAGAGGGTTGATGGCTGTCTGTTGTGACGCATCTTCGTAGGTGTGATCTTTGGTTTGTAAAGTGATGCTTGATATGGGTGTACTGTGGTGCAGTTACCCTGAGCTGTATTGTAGATGGAGACGCTTTATGCCTGAGAATAAGATACATGAATTCATTGAGATATAACCCGTTGTTTATTCCAATAGGCCCCTGAATTTTCTTGAGGTATTTTTATTGATTTATTTCGTGCGAGACAAGAATGTTGTGATGGAAAAGTCTGGTCAACTGGACAGGTAGTAGTGTGGGACAGAATCGTTGTTTTTTTGTTTTTTTGCCGCAGCCAACGAGCATTTTATCAGGTATTACTTGTTTTGCTTTGAAGAAGAAAAAAAAAAAAGCTAATCACCTTGTGCCATGTGAGGACAGTAACCCTCCTTTCTCAGGGAAAGGTGACCCCTGTTAGGTTAGGTTAGGTTAGGTTAGGTTTGGTTAGCACATAATGAACTGTAACGTGTTGAGTTGAAGCGTATTTGTAGTTGAGTAAGTTCAGACAACACTTTAAGAAGCATAGGCATAGCTGCACCATTCTCTCTCTCTCTCTCTCTCTCTCTCTCTCTCTCTCTCTCTGAATCCACGTCGAGCATTTTCCCCTCCGGTTCATCATGGCCGGGGTTGGGTTTTCCACGGAACTCGAGCGACCCAGGAGGCCGGGGAGGTGGGTGGGTCTGTGGTGTGGTAGTATCCCTCAGCATGACCTGTGGACGAGGTCAGCTCTCGCGAAGTATTTTACCGGTCTCGCCGACCTCGTCTGCAAGTTGGCATTATCGCTCGGTACGTAGTCATGTTCCTGCTGGCCGCTGCCTCGGTAGAGAGGGAGACGTGACTTCGAGCGCTGAATCTTATTTTCTTCGGTTTACAGTCAGTTGTTGTGTGGCTCTGAATCTGCCATTGCGTGTCTTAACATTTCTCCTCAGGGGCACTGAGCAGGAGATCTTCGTCATGGCTCCCATCTTTTAAGTGCGTTTCTGCTATTTTTCTTTTCTTTTTTTTTTTCTTTTTAATCGTGCCAACACAGTGTTTGTTCAAGACAGCGCCTCTTGTTTCTGGAAAGAAAGGCCTCATGTCAGTTAATATTCCCTTTGGGTCTCAAGTGTACGCTAAAGTTTTCCCCGAGGGCTCGTCTTTCCCCGTGTGTTTGATGATGTGATGTTTTAAAGGTAGTGTATCGGTGGGGAGAGGTGCTCTCGCCCGCCGGCCAGGGTGGCAACAGTGTCCAGACAGACGTGTTGCAACTCTGTCGGACCAGTCCAGCCAACACGACTCTCTCTCTCTCTCTCTCTCTCTCTCTCTCTCTCTCTCTCTCTCTTGGAGTATTTCCTCTTACTTGTGCGTTTGTAAGTCTTGAAAAGATATTAATTGGAACGCTACTTTGTGTAAGTTATGTCGGAAGGTGTGATAATTTTTTGGTTTTTGTTTCATTAGTAACCCTCATGGCCTTCAGAGAGAGAGAGAGAGAGAGAGAGAGAGAGAGAGAGAGAGAGAGAGAGAGAGAAGGGACGTTCTAGTGAACTCTGGCTCGGCCACCATCCCCCCTCCCCCCCGACACCAGGAGCAACGCAGGCCAAGCGTCCCAAATCAGGGGTCTGTGGACTGTGTGCGATGGTATCTGGACAGCTTCGTGGACGTTGGTGTTAATTGCATTTCAAGTGTACCCCGTCAGAGCCACCGGTACGATATACCGGGCAGCGCCGCCCGTGCCTCGTCGTGTAGATGACGACTGGTGCTGACGTCGTTTAGACATGCCGTCCTGGAGGGTTGAACGGTAGGGCAAGGGAGCTTCCGTCAGCACCATCTCGCACCGATGTTCCAAGCTTAAGTGTGAGTGAAAAAGGGATCGTGTGGCGGCCCGCCGCCCGTCCCCACCCACCTCTGCTTTCATACACAGGAAGTTGTGTTGTTGCGTGGCGCCTGTGTTCTGCGGGAACACCTCTGCCGCAAGTGGGTTGCGTGAACTCGTCTTTGCGGGACGCGTCCCTCCCTACTATGTAGTCCGGGTCGCTCACGGCGGTGGCGTCCACGCAAGGTGGCGTGAAGTTTTCTTATGGGTTCGGTCAGTATATCCCTGCCAGGGCGGCGGGGGTGGTTAGTGGCCCCCGACACATGTAGTGGGTCGCAGGGAGTTTGGGTCTCACGCGCATTTGTGTGATATGTCCTCACACCTGTTGCTTCTGTTTGGGAGCATTACAAGTGTACCATCTGGGAGGCGTGAATCCTAGAGTTCACACATTTAATCGTACTGCAATTACCTTCTTAGAAAAAAAGTGATTTCACCTTCATATATATATATATATATATATATATGTGTGTGTGTGTGTGTGTGTGTGTGTGTGTGTGGAAATAAAAAGAGCGTGGTTGAGAGAGCAGAAGAGGGTGTTTTGAAATGGTTTGGGCACATGGAGAGAATGAGTGAGGAAAGATTGACCAAGAGGATATATGTGTCGGAGGTGGAGGGAACGAGGAGAAGAGGGAGACCAAATTGGAGGTGGAAAGATGGAGTGAAAAAGATTTTGTGTGATCGGGGCCTGAACATGCAGGAGGGTGAAAGGAGGGCAAGGAATAGAGTGAATTGGAGCGATGTGGTATACCGGGGTTGACGTACTGTCAGTGGATTGAATCAAGGCATGTGAAGCGTCTGGGGTAAACCATGGAAAGCTGTGTAGGTATGTATATTTGCGTGTGTGGACGTATGTATATACATGTGTATGGGGGTGGGTTGGGCCATTTCTTTCGTCTGTTTCCTTGCGCTACCTCGCAAACGCGGGAGACAGCGGCAAAATATATATATATATATATATATATATATATATATATATATATATATATATATATATATATATATATATATGATCATGATGAATTTGTTAATAGTTTCCATGATAATGATGATAGCAATGATACACAAAGACACTTTGAGATTTCCATTTGTCTTCTTCCGTCTCACTCGCCTCACGCAGATCCCAGACGTGTTTCACACTCTACCACAGACCCTTCGCCTGGGTGACGTGGCGTTCTCTGCCCTTGTGTTCTCCACTCGTGTATTCCTGTCGCCTTGCATTATCCTTGCCTCCTGTTGTCATGGTGGTCCCCGGGTGGGAAGGGCGGGTTGTCTCTGGCTCGGGGACACCTTTTGTGTATCTGGAAATGCTGCTTCTTTTTTTTTTTTCAGTGAGACGTCTTGATTTTTGGACTTCGTATCTATGACAGGGACGCATAGTCCGGCTTGCTCCAGCTCACTGCTGAGTGATGTTAGATGTTTTCTGTTGTTTGATTGTACTAACTTCGAGGTACTTGATTCATTCAAATGGCTTTCTTGAACTGCGTGTCCCTGTTTGATTCATTTAAATGGCTTTCAAGGTTATTTACTCATTTAAATGGCTTTCAAGGCTGTTTATCATTTAGATGGCTTTCAAGGTTATTTACTCATTTAAATGGCTTTCAAGGCTATTTATCATTTAAATGCCTTTCAAGGTTATTTACTCATTTAAATGGCTTTCAAGGTTCTTTACTTATTTAAATGGCTCTGAAGAACTTGCACTTTAATTCATGTAAATAGCTTTGAAGGCCTTGATGCGTTTAAATGGCTTTGAAGGTCTTTTTTATTCAAATCCTTTCAATTCAAATGGCTTCGGAGAACTTGTTTATTGATTCAATTAAATGGCTCAAAGTTCTTGTGTCTTCATCCATTTGAATGACTTTGAAGAACTTAGCTTTTGATTCATTCAGGTGCTTTCGAAGAGCTTCTTGATTTATTCAAATGGCTTCGAAGAACTTACGTCTCCATTCATTTAAATGGTTTTGAAGAACTTCCGTCCTCATTCAAATGCCTTTAGAGAAGGTCTTGAGCTCTTTAAATGGCTTTAAAGAACGTCTTGATCTCTTTGAATTGCTTTGGAAAAGTCATGATCTCTTGAAAATGGCCTCGAAGAAGATCGTGATTACTTTAAAATGGCCTTAAAGAAGATTGTGGTTACTTTAAAATGGCCTTGAAGAAGATCGTAATTTCTTTAATATGACTTTGAAGAGGATCGTGATTACTTTAAAATGGCTTTGAAGAGGATCGTGATTACTTTAAAATGGCTTTGAAGAGGATCGTGATTACTGTAAAATGGCTTTGAAGAAGATCGTGATAGCTTTAAAATGGCTTTGAAGAAGATCTGATTACTTTAAAATGGCTTTGAAGAAGATCGCGATTACTTTGAAAATGGCTTTGAAGAAGATCGCGATTACTTTAAAAATGGCTTTGAAGAAGATCGCGATTACTTTAAAAATGGCTTTGAAGAAGATCGCGATTACTTTAAAAATGGCTTTGAAGAAGATGGCGATTGCTTTAAAAATGGCTTTGAAGAAGATGGCGATTACTTTAAAAATGGCTTTGAAGAAGATCGCGATTACTTTAAAAATGGCTTTGAAGAAGATCGCGATTACTTTAAAATGGCTTTGAAGAAGATCGCGATTACTCTAAAAATGGCCTTGAAGAAGATCGCGATTACTTTAAAAATGGCTTTGAAGAAGATCGCGATTACTTTAAAAATGGCTTTGAAGAAGATCGCGATTACTTTGAAAATGGCTTTGAAGAAGATCGTGATTACTTTGAAAATGGCTTTGAAGAGTTAACTTTTGCCTGACGGTGTAGAGCAGGCTGGTGACCACGTCCGGACACGGAGGGGAACCAGACCAGTAGCCACGCTGAACACGAGCAGTTTCTTGTTCTCATGAAACAGACATGTGGGAACCTTTGCTTGGCATTTAAGACAGCCCGTGCTGGGCTTTCATCATTCTTTCTCTTTTCCTTTTCAATCTTGAGTATTTTGGATCGGGCGTTTGTTGCGTGCTTGCGACGTTGTATGTCTGGTTTTGGGATTGCGAGGGTGCGATTGGGTAGTTAAGGAGGTGCTGTAGCCCCTTCGTTCATACAGGGGCGTCACAGGAGCTTCATACGGGGACGTCACACAAAAGTGTCACACGAGCTTCTTACGGGGGGGGGGGGGGGGCGTCACACAACCCTCTTACGATGGGGAGGGAGCGTCACACAACCTTCTTACGATGGGGAGGGAGCGTCACACAACCTTCTTACGATGGGGAGGGAGCGTCACACAACCTTCTTACGATGGGGAGGGAGCGTCACACAACCTTCTTACGATGGGGAGGGAGCGTCACACAAAAAGTGTCACACGAGCTTCAGAAGAGGGCGTCACGCAGAAGCGTCACACGAGCTCCATAAGGCGGGGGAGGCGTCGTCACACACAGGCGTCACACGACTTCTGTGGCCGTAGTGACAGCAGCTCCTGCCGCGCCTCCTCCTCCTCCTGCTGGTCACACCAAGAGGAGGTGGAGCAGGCCCAGGCCGGGCTGGCCGGGTCATGTGAGCACCACACCTCATTTTCTGTTCGAGGAACTTGATGTTATGATAATGTATTCTGTTCAGATATATTGCCACGCTTGTAGTATTAATTAGGTGTGTGTGTGTGTGTGTGTGTGTGTGTATGTGTGTGTGTGTGTGTGTATACCTGTGTGTTTATGATTTTTATGTATGCGTGGTTACTGATGTCTTTAATTGAATTTGTGCTTGCTTATGCTGTGTGTGTGTGTGTGTGTGTGTGTGTGTGTGTGTGTGTGTGTGTGTGTCGAAACTGCAGTACCCAGGTAAAGAGGCTTACCTGGTACATAACCTGGTGCAGTTTTCTGGGATCGTCACCACCCGACAGCCCGGGCTGTTCTTAGGCTGTTGGCTTTGGACGATGGTCGACCAAGGCGTTGGAAGGCGCAGACCTGACGTCCCATATAGCTCTCCCTCACCTCACAGCCTGGCTGGTCTCTTTCGCTTCGTAGGTGCCTGTCTAGTGCACTTCTCTGCTGCAGCGTCCCATTCTGGTTACCCGGTAGGGTAAGCGGGTGGTGGGACGTGAAGGAAGTGAGGTAAAAGATGTCGATACTTGTCGTTTACAGAGCCGCTGTCTCGTGGCGTTAGCCAGCCAGTGGTGTGGTTGGTGGAGTCGTCTCTGTTGAATTCATGCCTGTAAACGCCTCTCTCTGTAACTATTTGTCAGACATATTTCAAAGAGAATGACTGTTGTGCCGTGCTTGTCCATTTCGCCGCCCTCCTCCCCTAACACTACGGAAGATAGATCGTCGTTCTGGCCCATAAGTTGGCAAGAGCGGATTAACTGAAATTTCCATTACATGTTGGAGGGAGAGTGTCAGGGCTGATTACACAGAGCGGCGGCAGTTTCATTACGATTTAATCGACAAAATATGTGATCATGTAAATTTGACTGGGAACATTTCGATTGAAAAGGGGCGTAAGCCAGAGGGGTGGAGTGGGGGGATCGTAAGAATATCCCCCCCCCCCTTCCCTTCCCTTCCCTCCCTCGTCCGATAGGACTCTTTGATGTTCTATACAGGGGCGCAAATAGAATAAACCTATTATTTTTTTTTTAACAAAGTATATATTCCTGTTTATTAACTTTTGACAGCCGAACGATCCCATATTGTCAACTGTTTCGTCCCGAATTTGGTCAACACAACTTTTGACTTTTGTCTTTGTAAACTAGATGCTTCCTTAGGGGCATCCATTGGTTTTATGTTTGGATTACTTAATTACGACTAGACTTTGTCCAGGACCCGACCTTGCGAGTAGCGCTCACCGCAGGGTAACTTAAGAGTTACGAAGAACGGGTCGGTGTGAGTTACGTGTTGATAGGTTTTTATGTGCGAGATGGAGGGTTGTATGTTTGTGGACTGAATGCCGACAGCCCCACGTGTGGGCGAGGCAGAAAGAAAAGTCAGCAACTTAGGCCAAAGGAGTGAAACTTGATAGCCATTGAAGTGTTGGCTCTGCGCGCGCATTCCTCACTAACCTCTCGCGATACAAAGGCGGGTAGTTCCGTCCATGCACCTCCCTGGTCGGTGGCTGCCGGCCATATACGAATGAGGGATTGTTTTAAGGATGTTTGATACGAAGTGAAGCATTGTGAACCACAGTGATGAAGTAGCCATAGGCATAGTGCTGACATATCCCGCAGGACATGAATCCGTTTTGTGTCGTGAGTTCTCTCGTGTCTTTCGCGGATGTCCTCATATGTCACTTCACACGTCGCCGCTGACATGTTTCAGTCACCCACACACACACACGCACACAAACACACACATGTCGCTACGCCTTTGAGTACGTCGGACATTCCTAATTGGGCATGAATATCTCATGAACCCAAAATTGGTGTGTTTTTTTTCATCCCATGGGGAGAAATGTCACCGGCAGAGCAACGTACGTTGTATTGCGGCTTTTAATGTTAGATCCGGGGGTTTGTTAGCACTGGGGTGTAGTTAGCTGGCCGGGTCGTTGGATATATTGTTTATGCTGGACGGTGGTGGGTGGCGGGAACCGAATCAGGTGGCTTTAGATCCTGTTCCAGCACGGCCTCGCCTCTGTAGAGATGGTTTTTACGCTGTCTCACAGTCTCGCTTCCCGTAGCGATAGCCACCTCCTTCGATAATGGGTCGTAGGTTGTTGGTGTTGGCAGCACGGGTAGTGAGGGAGTGTTGCTGGGGCAGCGCGGGTGGTGAGGGAGTGTTGCTGGGGCAGCACGGGTGGTGAGGGAGTGTTGCTGGGGAGGTAAGGTCATTATACCAACTCCTCCTCCGTCTTAAATGGTTCCGTACTGTTTACCGTCGACAGTGTGGCTGTAGGCCACTCGTACCGTGGATCGCTCTTGAGGCCCAACACGTGATAGAAAGCTGGGAGGGAGGGAGGCATACAGAGCTATATTGTGGTGGAAATAATAGGGGTTGATTTGTTTTACCGTTCGAGAAAGTGTTTTGATTGTACGGTGAGGCTATTGGTGTGGTTGTGTTCTGGTTGTACGGTGAGAATGTTGTTACTTTGTGTTCTGGTTGTGGGAAGAGTCTGTTGTTGTGTGTTCTGATCGTACGGTGAAACCATTGTTATGCTTGTGTTCTGGTTGTAGGATTGGACTGGTATTCTGCGTCTATGAAATGGTTGTCGGTGACATATCACACATCAGGCAGGAGTCCTTAAAGTCTTGTACCTTATTTTTATGATGATATATTTGTGGGGAGTTGGACATACATTTTTACCCTGGGATTCTGCAAGAAAACGTGTGTGTGTGTGTGTGTGTGTGTGTGTGTGTGTGTGTGTGTCTTATTATCCACTTGTAATTACGTATTTGTACTGTATTAGGAGGGAGCTCCCATCCCCCTGAACTTTCTCCACTATTATACAATTTTTAAGCTTTTGTCCACCGTCCCCATTCACCGTTGCATAACTAGGTTATATCCTTCGTCTCCTGTTTTCTTGTACCACAAAAGTACGTCTTTACATCCTTTCTGAGAATTTCTTTGTTGTTGTTGTTGTTGTTTTTGTTTGCTTGATTTCTTGTTATTGCATACGGTTGCTCTATCTCTGCATCTTTCAGAGAACTGTTCACTCTCAGCTTCATCGAGCCGGTTCAGAATCGTATGTGTTGTGATCAAATCACCCCACACCTCTCTCTCTCTCTCTCTCTCTCTCTCTCTCTCTCTCTCTCTCTCTCTCTCTCTCTCTCTCTCTCTCTCTCTCTCTCTCAAAGTTCCCGAGTCATCTCTGTTGTCCTCTTCTAGACCTTCTCTATTGGTTCTTTGTGCCTTTACAAGTGCGGTGACCAATCTTGAGAAGCGTATCTGGTTTTCACCTGATGTAGGATGTAAACATGAACTGAATATCTCCTTATGCTTGAAAGGTGTTGTAGAATTTGCCAGCAGACATTGTCCCTCTCCTTTGCTGTTCCACTACTGTAGGACTCTGGTCACAGGTTAGGGACTATGTCACCTCCCTAGTCCCTCTCACGTGCAGATTCCTGTAGCTTATTTTCTGATCGATGATATTCATATTGAAGACCCTATTTTTTTTAGTGTCTCTATCTCATTACTTTATACATTTACATAAGTTGAGTTTCACCGCTTATGTATCGGCCAGTTCTGGAGTTTGATCTGATCCCCTTGTAAGGTGATGTGATCCTCTTTGGTTTCTGTTACCCACATGACCCCCCCTGGCATCATCGGCAAAAACTACTCAGCTCGGAGTTCGATCCTTCTGGCGAGTCTTTCACTGTGATGAAGAAGAGCAGTGGTCCCAGGACACAGCCCTATGGCACACCATTGGTTACCTCAACCCACGTTGAGGATATTCCCACTAAGGCTCGTTCCTCTTTTGTTAACGCTACCTCGCTAATGTTGGAAATGGCGAATATATATATATGTATATATGTATGTGTCTGTGTGTTTATATATATATATATATATATATATATATATATATATATATATATATATATATATATATATATATATATGTGTGTACATTGAGATGTATGGGTATGTATATTTGCGTGTGTGGACGTGTATGTATATACATGGGTATGGGGGTGGGTTGGGCCATTTCTTTCGTCTGTTTCCTTGCGCTACCTCGCAGACGCGGGAGACAGCGACAAAGCAAAATAGATATATATATATATATATATATATATATATATATATATATATATATA
Organism: Panulirus ornatus; assembly: GCF_036320965.1. Lineage (NCBI taxonomy): Eukaryota > Metazoa > Arthropoda > Malacostraca > Decapoda > Palinuridae > Panulirus > Panulirus ornatus. Next base: position 9,855,201 of record NC_092238.1, on the reverse strand, counting down.
TATATATATATTCCACAGGAGCTCCTGCAGCTCCAGGACTTCATATATTCCAGTAAAATGACGGACTCCTTTGGATTGAAACGTTCTTTGAAGAGAGTGTACTCCCGGTGATACAGCCTCGCTAAAGGTGAGTTTTCACTTGCGATGTGCCATCGTACAGGCGATGTCCGGGAACACACACACACACACACACACACACACACACACACACACACACACACACACACACACACACACACTTGCATATGTGTTTTACATGATATTTAAAGGTTTCAAGTAAGTACGCCTCTGACTCTAGCCAAGAATATAGGAGGGCAGGAGACCATAGTGACGGGATACACATTCTTCACGAAGAAGGATCAAGAATATTTTCTCTCCTGGGAACGCTGCGGAGCCGACTTGGCTGGAGTGTTGTGCTGCCTTAAGATTTCACGAGAGAGAGAGAGAGAGAGAGAGAGAGAGAGAGAGAGAGAGAGAGAGAGAGAGAGAGAGAGATTTACACCTTGTAAAATTTCCTGGGCAAGAACTTTAACTTTTTGGAAGGTTTCCTTGGCGGGATCTTTAACTTGTGAGGCTTCCGGGGGGGATGATCGTACAGTTCTCAATTTACTGGAGAGGGGAAACTTACACAAGGTTTCCTCGGTGAAGATTTACGCTGGTAGGATACGTGTTGCATTACTCAGCACTGGCGGTGTCCAGGGCAGGAGTTTTTGACAAAGATTTCCGTCTGATGATTTCGCTCATTAATTATGGTTCGCTTGGTACACTCATGGTTCTCCCTGCTACTCATGGTTCTCTCTGTTACCTCTGTCACTCTTGGCTCTCTCTGTCACTCATGGTTCTCTCTGTCACTCATGGTTCTCTCTGCTACTTAAGGTTTTCTTCGTTACTAATGGTTCTCTCCTGTTAATCATGGTTCTCTCTTGTTACTCATGGTTCTCTCTTTTACCCATGGTTCTCCTGTCACTGGTGGTTCGTCAGCTATACCAATGGTTCTCCTGTCATTGGTGGATCTTCAGCTCTACCCATGGTTCTTTTGTCACTAGTGGCTCGTCAGTTCTACCCATGGTTCTTCTGTCACTGGTGGTTCTTCATCTCTATCCATGGTTCTCCTGTAACTCGTGGTTCGTCAGCTCTACCCATGGTTCTCTTGCCATTAATGGGTCTTCATCTCCACCCATGGTTCTCCTGTCACTAGTGGTTCGTCAGCTCTACCTTTGGTTCTCCCGTCACTGGTGGTTCTTCATCTCTACCCATGATTCTCTTGTCACTGGTGGTTCCTCAGCTCTACCCATGGTTATCCTGTCACTGGTGGGTCTTCATCTCTACCCATGGTTTTCCTGTCATTGGTGGGTCTTCATCTCTACCCATGGTTCTCCTGTAACTCGTGGTT